>NC_141831.1:8134163-8219163 GCF_982586985.1 Callionymus lyra
AATACTGACAAAGGAAATTAAAGTTAAATCGTATTTAGGGAATGAATAATAGAAATAAAAACAAATTAAAATGGTTAGTCTCTAGATGATCTTTAACCTCTCGAGGGGCCAAATTAAAAAAAAACGTGCAAGGGCCATATTTTTCCCAGGTCTGGTATAAATACGATTCAATTTAATGCATCTTGTGAAAAACAAATGACAATAAACCAAGGACCCATTTAAACTTAGGATTTCAAGGTAAAAAAAACAAAAAACAAGAAAAAAAAGAAGAAAATTAAAATAGTACGACTGACAACATACATGAGTCATCTCTGCAGGCAAATTTTAACAAGGTTAGATACATGCTAATGTTACTTTGAGAAAAATATAAAAATACATTGAAGACAGTAATAATCAATGCAAAATCTTTATTTTTTCCTTTTCTCATCGGCTGTTACAAGGCCCACAGGCAGGAGAAAGGCTTTTGCAATTTACGATTCAACACACATGCCTTGTTGACTCCCTGTTGGTTAAGATGTAAAATATATATATATTGTTAACGCTGCAGAAATTTATATCGAGACCTGAGAAGTAAATTATTCTGTCAAAGCGTTGTGAAAGAATGTTCAGGAATCTTCCCCCGAGATTTGAACGCTCGTGCGCTCCAGGTTTCTGTGACCCTGTGCTTACCATTCCATAATATAATCCAAACACCATCACATCAACATATTATTGATACATTATTAATGTTGGTTTGTGTGCGCTTGTGTCACATGTGTCAACAACCTCTGGATCTCTGTCCCCCCCCCCCCCCTCCAGGTAAACATCATCTGCACACCTACTCAACACAATGCAACATATTCCAAAATTTCAGCAGGATGGAAAAAAAAAGTTTCACCCGAGGCAGGTTTGCGAAAAAGCGGGATCGGACTAAATTGCATCAGGTGATCTCACACTTGAGAAAAGTGTTGTCATTTTCTGTGGATCCTCAGCTCGCAAAGTAGCCGCGGGCTTTGCTTTTCTGACTTTAACACGCCGTGTTTCCACTTCCTGTCTCACCAGAGCAGCTTTAACTACACATTTGATTTTTTTAAGTGGTGTTTTTTTTTTAGGGAATCACCAAGAAAAAAAGTACAGGATATGTTGTGTACCGTGCTGTAGGAGACATGGTCATACTTAAAGTTCATGTAATGTGTTGATTTAAGAGTGTCTTAAATAGATGTTGGACTCTATTGTATCATCAGTGTCTGTTTTTATTGAAATAATTACATTAGAAAATTATCTTAAGCCCCGCCCACTGAAAACACTTGGTTTATCTGGAGATGAAATCTTGTTGTTGACCATAACCTCACCCACTCGGTTGCGATTGGTCAAATATGGAGGTTTGTCACCATGCTTCATCAATACAGGAGGTCTCCACCTCCAAGGGACTTGTTGTATAAACAAAGCGGGGTGTGATTACAGCTGGCTGGAGGAGGAGTGAAGCCATTATTACGTCATAATGGACTCTCGTAGCCTCTCGTTCGCCCAGATTTCAGAGCAACTTAATAAGTAAGTAAGTGTGGAGCAATAGTAATATTTAGCATATTGAAAGAGCACCCCTTTCTTATTTGTTTATTTATTATGTATTTATTTTTCATTATTTTATTAGTTTTGTTAATTTGTATCATTCATGTGTGCAGAACAATTATATTTCTATTTTTAGACGTGTGAAAATGTTGTGAATGTTTATGGTGAGACTGAGAATGGAAGGTTTGATAATAAGTGTAAATTTGAATATTGTTCCGTTGTGCCGAGTGAAGTGTTTCTGTCTACAGAGAAATAAAGTCATCGAAACCAATGCACGCCTGGAATCTAGTTTATGGTTCTAAGTGCGCAACATAAGTAATAAGTTAAAAACATCATCATGCTGAGCATCTTATTTCATACGACTCGCAATCTCCGTTATGAACTACAATTTTTAACTGGGCGGATGTAAAAAACACAATTATAAACTTTCTAACGTAACACTTTTTTGATGTCACACATGATTTTAATGAGATCATGAGTCAAACACAAGCTGATGATGCTGAGTGTCAACGCTAGTTCCATCTGTCTTTAAAGAAGATCCCCATTTTTGTGTTAAAGATTTAGAACGAGATAACTTTTAGTATTTTGTTACCACGTGGCCCTTTCTCATTTTCACATCTTCAAACGTGGCCTTGTTTGAACGACCCTGCAGTGGACACACCGAGACAAATTTAAAATCGGTGATGTGGTATCAAAGTCTGTCACCAAGTAGGGTATTTTATCCATGTTAAAAGCAGTTTTAGTGCAGATGTGAGGTCTGGGCATGGTTTTGGAAGCAGCCAAGCAGCCTTTCAGCAGGGGGAGAAGATCTGACTCTCATAGGTGAGTTTTGTTGATACATCTTCTGTCCGCTGTCAACTTTTCGCCAGATTTTAATGCAAAACTTGCAAAAATTATCTCTTGCAACATTTTAACATAGCTTAAAAAATAGTGAAGATACATTCCCAAGTTTATTTAAATCTTGTTTTCAAGTTGAGAATCTATAGTACTTGAGGAAATAAAAAGCACGGAGGATGAAAAACCAGGCCAGATAAGACAGGAAGCTTCAGCGGACGGGCTTAAGTAAAAGAGAAGACAGTCGAGAAGGTCAATAAGTGAGAGGGAATCGGGAATTCCAGAGAGAGGTTAAGCACACTCACACTATCACCTGCAGTTAAAGCTCTCGCTCGGACACATTATCCACGGTCTAACCTCCCTTGCTTCAAGTCCTCTGCCAGGAAATCCGTTTACCAACTGTAGGAAGCTGCGTGTGACAACCAATTACTGGGGAGAGGGCGCTCGGCTCAGTCACCTTCTCACCTCGGAGCCTCAACATCTGCCTGTCAGGATCGTCGGCGAGGCCAGTGGTCACATCCCGATGTCATGGACCCGGTTCACTCTTTTAGGTAATCCTTCAATTTTTCCAGCCTCTTTTTTTCTTTTTAAAATTTCATTACCATCACTGCCGGCACCGGTTTGACATCAGTTTGTCTCAAATATTCTCTGATGCCTTTTCACTTTCCCCTCCTGTATTCGCCTTCCGCTGTACTACCTTTGCTGTACGGAGAGAAAAGTCAATAAATGAATAAAACATATAGGGGGGATTGGACGGTACTGCAATCTGTCTCGTCGCCATGCCAGCCCACCTGCAACGCAATATGACAGGAAGATAAGCAGGCGTTGGAGATGCAGGGAGGAGACGGGCCACAGCACATTCCTCACCCAGCGCCGAAAATTGAAGGAGAATTAATAACACGAAGACACGTCTTAATGCAATATAACCCTGTTTACCTGGACCTGTTTTGACCTACACTTCCGAAGACAGGGTGGAATTGAAAAGCGGAGGTAATTTAAATAAGAAAAAAGGCTCATCATTTGATAGAAAAGAGTGTATTCAGAGACTCACGGATGCTCCAGGCTTATGCGATCCATTGTAGGTTAAATCTTAAACCTGAACAAAGAATATATTATCTCAGTCGTGTGAAAAGGTAGTTGAAAAATGGTAGCCAAAGCTAACAAACATGAGAGCATCGTTGAAAAGGGAGATGAGCATAGGTTTCGGGTTTTTCATCACCACTTGTTTTTAACATTTTCTGAGTGGTATTTACCAAACAGAAAAGATGGTTGAACTTAAAAAGGTTGCTCTTTTATGAGTTCACCTTAAATGACAGTGACCTTAACGGTGTGTTGCAGACGTCAATCAGTTGGTTCTGGTTACTATCGGAGGGTTTTGCAGAGATTGGCAAAACAGTTTGTAATGCTTTCCTTCCATGTCCAAAATTCCTTTGTGGGAATTTTGCTAACCAAAAAATACAGGCTTCAGTTTGACATTCAACTCCACTGTATTCACCAATTTTTAATGTACGGACCCAGTTGACTAGTGATGAGCCTGGAACATTTTTGGAAGAACGTGAACTAACAGTAGTTTATTTTGACTGATGAACTCTTCTGTAAACGCGTTCAATTCTGGTGTCAGCGATCGTCACTCTCTATCGGTTCACCTTTGTGTAGTAAGATTTTTACAGAACTTTACGAACAGTAACCCGCTTAAGATACTGTAAACAATTCTTAATATATCGCTGGAAAAAAACCCAATCTGGCAACACCAGCAACCAGTAGTGCTCTTCGAAATTGAGAAAACATTTATGTGCATACTTTAAAAAAGAAAACTTGCATGCGAGGACCATGAACGCATGAACGACTGTGGAATGAAAACAGAAATGTTGTTGTTACTGATGTAAACCTGGTTCTTTAGGGTTCAAAATTCGATTGAACTCTTAAGTTATTTATTTATATTTCCACTTTAATGTAGGAGTCACTTATTTCCTTGGATTTAACTCTTATTTTATTTATCTTTATTTCATTCATAATATTCTTCTATACTATATTCCTTAACAACATATACAGTTCAAACAACAAATGTTGAATTTTCGATATGGCGAGGAAATCTGACGCCAATTTTTTATATTAAAAAATATATAATAATTGCTGACTTTGGTTATACAGTATATGGGCTTTGGCATTCTTTAAGAGATACATATAGAAAAAAAACTATCATCAGGTTCATTCTTGGAGCGGTGAACTTGTGAACATTTTGAATTATGAACTATGATATATGCTAGTTATTTTTAAAATTGGTGAACTGAACTTTGAACTAGTTCACGACACAGTTGACTGAAACAGTTGTTGAGGTCAGGATAAGATCCAGGGCGACCCAGTTAAAAACCAGACCAGGAAAGAGTGGGAAATATGGGAGAATTGCACATTATACGATGAGGGCAGTGAGACAGCGGTGAGGGTGATAGTGACAAGTGACCCTTAATCGCTTATGCCAGGCAGAGAACCTCGATCTTGTAGGTTTTTAGGGTGTTATAGCAAGACAAAGATAAACCCAGTTTGGCAGAGATTATTAGCTTCTAAAAGTATTGCAAGATAAAAAAAAACTAATGAAACTTCTGGGTGAGGCAGAGGCTGACTCCAGATACCAATGTTGCCATTGTCTTGAACGCAGCCCCTAATGGAACAACACTTTTAAAAACAAGGAAGTAGTGTGACTGTTCCTTTAAAAACAAACTCTTGTAAGCAGTCCAGTGATGTCAGGGCATGCATTAGCCCTCGTTTTTCACTCTTGGCTGTGTCAACAAAGCTCCCGTCCATAGATTAACTGTGCCAGCAGCTGTCCTGATCTAACGCCAGCACATAGCTGAAACGCTCCGATACAAGAAACTTATCACGACTTGCCTTCAACGACAAGCGAATCTTAGCAAACACCAGAGAAAAGCTGAGAGGAAAGAAAAGCAGATAACGACAAACACATGCCTCCCAGCGAGTATTGCCAATATCTGCTGGGAATTCTTCATTTGTCTAACTGCGAGCAGAACGTCTACTTATTCAGAAGCTCCATTATCATCTTCTCCTGCATCACTTTGTGGAGTAAGTTTTGGTATCCGACCGCGCTATCACTCATGTGTACAAACACACAGCAAGTTGGCTCCCCTGGCGGCATTAGGAGACAGCAAAGGTCTTAGAGTGGCCTCAGGCACCAGGATTGCTGCTTAATAACTCGCCCGAGGCAACAACCTGACAACACTACATCCCAAACAGGCCGGGATTTCATACATACAAACACTTGCAGAGTTCCCTGCTGTCGCTGCAGCTGACCATCTACCTCTGTTTGTCGGGCACACTTCTTTACCTCCACTGGGGGAGTTGAAGAAGTATAAATCAACTTATATCGGCACCACTCAGACAAGCACCCTTCTAGGTCGACTTGTCTTCAAAGTAACACTATTTGACATTTTATCTTGATAAATCCTTTTAAAGCAACCCCATAATTATTTGCCCTAAATGTACTACCCCATATATAAAAAGCTACTTTTAGTCGGTTAGTCCAAATGAAAAATACATTATACTAACCAAACAGGGAGTATTAAATTCCCATCACATTTAATGTTATTTGAAGTCACTGTATACTTTTTTACATCTATAATCTCTTTCTCTTGACTTATATTCAACACCGTCACCATAAACATTAATCTACTTTGGGCCATATATTCTGTCAACACAATTTAGAGTTTATAATCCATGCGTTTGTATCTTCTCGTTGGGACTATTGTAACAGTCTATTTTCATGTCTAAACAAGAAGGATCTGTCTCACCTGCAGTTCATACAAAACTCTGCAGCGAGAATTCTGAGCCGCTCTAGTAGAAGAACTCACATTTCTCCGATCCTTTAAACTCTTCATTGGCCGCCAGTTTCTTTTAGGATCAATTTTAAAATTCTGGTTCTTAATTTCAGATCTATTCCTCTGATCCAGCCTTGCTTGTGACCACGGTATGAGAAAGGATACAAATATTTACTTACTTACACTTAAATGTCAACATAAAAAATAACTTACTTCGGGCCATGAGTTTAATACATGAGCTGCAGTCCATATATTTGATCCCAGGTTTTTCTAGAGGTACAAAGGGTTCAAATAGAATTTGGAGGTGGGTTAATTGACCCAAAATACACTTAATGTCCTGAATAAATCAACAGTGTGATTTTAGAAACATAAACTGGATAACATTTATGAATCTCATCTGAGCTTTTTTGTCAGTTTATCAAGAGATCACTGAACTATTTTGATCAAGTCCACTTGGCTCAGAACGTGTGAGTGATAATGGCAGGTTGTCGATGCTGATTCATAGGTCGGGAATGAATCAACGTTGTTTTTGTAAACACATTAAATGTCACATGATGGTACCTTCCGGTGTGATTCAACTTGTTTTTGAACAGAACAAAAATAATCAGTTTATGCTGACATTGCTGTTTTCTGTCCGACACAAATCGATGCTCAGAGTTATTGTCGCCTTGACCCTTGTGACCCATTAACCCCTCATTGCGAACGTTTTGTGTCATGAAATCATTCAAAAATCATCCAACAACCAAAAGTTATAGATTGTCAACATTAACATGTCTGTTTGTCAGCAAAGCATATTGAGTTTTTTTTTTTCTATACTAAAACCGTTTAGTTTAATGTAAACAGATGGTACATTTCAGTAGAGTTCCATCTGGATCCAAGAAGCTTTTTAAGAATGTGTCATTCACATGGTTCATTTTTAAAGTTGCTGCTCACTTGCATTGCTTCAGAACTGCAGAAATAGAAGTAAAATATTACCTTAAATATGCATTTCAGTTGACTTTTTTTAGGTTTGCTAATAAACAAATAGCTACAGCCTTAGCAACTTTGAAGAGTGCTTCCAACTAACGGCACTGGTGGTCCGGGCTGCTGTTTCTATGTAATATTATCACACTAGACCAGATTCACAATAATGGGAACTTCCCTTTCCCAGCAATTTTAAAGTTTCTTAGTTTAATAGAATGTAGGTTTCTTTTATACAGTAACTGACTGCACTTATGGACTTCGCTATACCAGAAAAATGCTTCAAAAATTGGATTTAGTAGTCCATTAAAGTCTATTTTTCATGCCGTTCGAACCTCTTAAGAAAACATGAGGAAAGGGTAAAATGGCCGAAAGCTTACTTTTTTTTTTAAATACAAATCTTTTCTATGACAATTTAATGACATTCTACACATGGAGTCACACGGACAAGTCCTCATGCACCACACGGTCGTCTGAACCGGAGCCACAGGAGGTTTCTTTTACAAGAGCAGAGAGAAGATGATGAGCCGTGCTTGAAAATTACAAAAGGCTAGTTCAGGCAATCCCATGATAGTTGGTGAGCGGAAAAAAAGAGAAAAAAGAAAAAAAAACTGAAGTCCAGGCTTGCTTTCATTTCAGATACAAAGACTGTGAAAGAAGAAAAGTTGAGCAAACTTTGCTGAAAGCCTAGAGCAAGAAGACATTGAGAAACCACACGGCAGACGATGGAGTGTGTGAACTTTTCATAAGGTCAAGTTAAATTCTCTCAGCGAACTAAATCATCCGCCATTTCCACAATTATTATGAATAAAGCAAACAATTAACACTTCAAAACCCTTTTAAACCCAGTCCTCTTTGATCAATTCTTGCTCAAATTAATCTTATCGATTTTGCAAGGGATTTTAATTCAAGAAAACGTTACGATAAAAAACAGAAAAGAAGGATGATAAAAAACAATAAAGGATTGATATTTGGTGGTTTGTCGTGTTATTTTTTTCACTCTCTGTAGCTTCTATTGTTGGTCTTTGAATGTTTTTCTCAGCTTCACCAAAAATCTTGACTTTGAATAACCGGTCTTGTCTTGGTCTTGGCTGACTTGGTATTGACTACAAATCTAGCACAATAAAAGCGTACAAATCAGTAAAACCTCAGGCTGAAAATGGCACCCCACCTGTTGACCCAACACATCAGTACTGACCAGTTTGTGTTTCTTGCTTTGCCTAAGTTGGACTCAATTCAATTCAATTCAATTTTATTTAAAGTGTCTTATCATAACAAAGTTATCTCAAGACACTGGTTGAAATAAGATGATTAAGGAAAAATAGATCCCAGCAATTCAACAAAGAGGAAGAAGCGAAACACTGTACAGTGATCTATGGCGAGGAAAACTTCCTTTTAGAAGGCAGAAACCTCGAGCGGAACCTGACTCATTGTTGACGGCCCGCCGCTTTGACCGGCTGGGAGGAAGGATGAGGAAGGTAGACAGATGGATAAGGAGAGGAGTAAGGGAAATTATAGTGAGAAAAAAAGGAGAGTGTAGGAGAGTCCATGGAGGTGCTGTTCCACAACCATCACAGCACTTACAGTGATAACTCAACCAAAATTCAAACTTCAGTCATTTTCTACTCACCCTCATGTTGACTAAGGGTTGAGATCAAAATAATATGTTTATTTTTAGAGTTCTAGGCAAAACGGTAAGTCCCTTGTAATGTAGCGACTGGAGCTCAGTTGTCTTCATCTTCGTCCAAAAAGACCATTAAAAACATCCAAATACCTCCATACTGCTCGTCTGTAACGTCCATCTTGTGTTGAAGCATCAGCATTAGAAAATTGTTACTGAAAAACTGAAATAAGTTTTTATTTTAAGGTTATTTTTGGCGTACGCTGCTAGGCTAGCCGCTAGGACAACATCCCACACAGATAGGAAGTATTCTGGGTAAATATCACAAGCGCTTCCAGTAAACTGGAAAAACTTTTATGAAAGTTATTTACAAAAATAAGGACGAAGACAACTGAGCTCCAGTCGCTACATTACCAAGTACTAACCTTTGTGCCTAGAACTCTAAAAAAAAAACATATTATTTTGACTATAACTCTTTCAGATTACTCTGAAAATAATCCCAACTCTTAGTCAAAATGAGGGTGAGTAGAAAGTAAGTTTGAATTTTGAGTGAACTATCACTTTAACGTTACATCAGGGTTCATAATTAAACACTGCACACTGCGAGTCGAACCTCACACTTCATTGCCTCTCCATATGTAACCTCTACTTGTCCCCTGCAGGCTTGACAATTGCTCTCGACCAGGCTTCATGCAGAATCAGATACCGAATACCCATATCTACAGCCTCTTAACAACTAACCACTGCCTCGAGGAACCATTGACCTCGCCATCCAGAACTGCACCCTGGAATTCCTTAGACTAAAAATAATCCACTCGTCAATGAGATGAAGCTAAGAACATTGGATTACCAAGATCATTCCGATGCCAAATCCAGGATAAACGTGTTTTAAAAAAGATGACAAAGCTACTATTAAGCCTACCGCCAATTATGATTAGAGGTTTAGCTAAATACCCCCGACACGCAGACGACACGGCGATGTTTCATCAACACTATCAAGCACTACAAAGGCCCGGAACTGAAGCAGAGATACACACAAAAAAAAAACATCCATCTTTCTCTAGCGCCGAGCTCCCACTATAAACTGAAAATGTGATAACTGTCAAATTGTCCTGCTTTAGCGCCCTGTCAGCATTAAATCCATTAGACAGAGCCCCGGTCGCTCCGGCGCTGTCATGCTGCATAGACCCCCGAAAAAAACCCGCCCTAACCTACGAGATATCCACACATAAATAGGAACACACGCACAAACACATACACACAGTTAACATATTCTGGAGTGGCAGTTTTAAAAACCCATTTTCCTCTTGGTTAAGCAAGCAGCACCAACACTTGACTAATGGAAAAGCCCGCTTTAAAATGAGGTCGGAGAAATTCTATCTTGCACTCGCTGCTCCTTGTGAATTTTAATAAACTAAAGCATTGTTATCTGAAGGCTCAAGTGCTATTTCAACAGTGCAGCAGCATATGGTTGGCTTTGTGGGTTAAATTCCCTCACTATGTGATAAATATTGCGTTTATTTACCATCTTAGGACGGTGAGTTTGGCTCTGAGTTCATGTGTCAGTTTAAGGACGGTAGTTGTGTTTAAAGTACTGCTGACATGGAGGAAAAACAAAGTTTATGATAATATAGTAATGAAGTTATTGAAGAAATGTTGTGTTGCCTCAATTTTGGCCAACAACACGAACCTTACCTCAGATCCCTGTAGAACCTGCTAATTACTTGTTGTATTATATATATTTTAAAATACAAATCACGCCCCCTTTACTTTCACAGAACAGCCCATAACTGTAAGTGTTACCGGGTGGCAGAAAGCAAGTGGCATAACTCAAGCCTTTGCAGGAGCCAAGGTCTCAAGCAGAATTGATCGATATATTTCACTGATTACTGTATCTTGTTACTTAGATATGCCGAGTTTTTGACTTTACCTTTCAGCCTATAACGAATAAAGTTTTTTTTTAGCTCCTAATTTAAAACATATAACATTTTTAATTTGGAATGTTATACCTGCTGGTTTAATGACAAAGCTAACTGGAGTTATTCTGTGGTCTGATAAACCATTACTTGTGTAGCAATAAACAGAATTCAAATTAACAATGATGAATGTTTGTTATGTGAAGTTAAAATTCACCCAAAATACTCAGCCACAACTCTGATAGACCTCCAAGAATTTCTTCGAATCCCATCTTTGTTTCTTAATTTGCAATTTGATTAAAACAAGATCCTCTATGGGTGTTAGAAAGTGTCCATACCTTGATTTGTCAAACTTTTTTTTTTACAATCCTGTATCAATCTTTTTTTTTTTTTTTGAAAATAGTTCTTTAATTCTTTACTTTATTGTGTTTTTATCTAAATAAAATTAATTCCACTTTCTTTTCATTTAAAAGAACAAATATTTTTTTGTTTTTGTTAATTTTTGTGTTGTAATTAAACGTCCAGTTGCTAGATGGCATAAGTCATTCAGACTCCATAGCTAAAGGAACAATGAATTCCTTGTGATGACTGAGGACGAGAGGATACCTTAGACTCTAAGACAGCTGGATCATATCAAAGAAAAATAAATCACAACACTGTTTTTATTTTTTTATTTATTGTTTTGCTTCAAGTCTTAGCATACATTTAAGCTGAGGGAACAATGAGATCCCAGCAATGACTGAGGACGAGAGGATACAGTGACTCCAGCAGCTTTTAAAGCTGATGTTTGGACATATTTTGGTTTGAAAACAAATGAAAGCAGTTACGACTTTGTCAAGAGTCATGTGGTCTGTAAATACTACAACACCAGAGTCAAGTACTCGAACAATACTACAAATAAATGCTTTTTCCTACAGAATCACCAAACATTGTATTATATACCTGGTTCTGTAGGGGTTTTAGAAAATATTAATACAATGATGTATCGCAATATTTTTTCACGATACTGTATTAATATGCGACAACACTTTAGCGATTGAAACATATACATTTAAAATTTGTCTTTCGATTTATATTTTATTTTTTACCATAATTATTATATGATGACTGAGGACGAGAGGATACAGTGACTCCAGCAGCTTTTAAAGCTGATGTTTGGACATATTTTGGTTTCAAAACAAATGAAAGCAGTTACGACTTCGTCAAGAGTCATGTGGTCTGTAAATTCTGCAACACCAGAGTCAAGTACTGGACAATACTACACATAAATCCTTGTTACTACAGTATCACAACACCAGAGTCAAGTACTCCACAATACTACACATAAATCCTTGTTACTACAGTATCACAACACCAGAGTCAAGTACTCGACAATACTACACATATACACTTGTTACTACACTATCACAACACCAGAGCCAATTCCTTGACAATACTACAAACATATCCTTGTTACTACAGTATCACTTTATATCGTATCATTGACTCTGTATCGTGATACGCATCGTATTGACAGATTCTTGCCAATACACGATCCTATTAACGACACATATTTTCTTGCTTGGATTGTTTGCGGGAACAAACTCCAACATAGAAACCGAGCTCTGACAGGTTGCAAATGAGATTCATCTCCAGGATCGTCTTATAAGCTGTTAAACGCATTTGAAATTCCTTCACATCTGGCTGCATCGCACGCTTCTGCATCTAATTGACTTCTTTAGCTGATTACTGGAGTGAAACCTCAGACTGCTGTACGTCCCGTGCATATACATGAGGCTCGGCGTGTCTTAATGAACAGTATAAATATATAGAAAATACACAACATATTTTCCAGAAGTCCACTCGGCATAAAGTCGTGAGAGGGGGGAAGAGAAGAAAAAACTTTTGACAGCGAGTTCATTATCTACGTCGTTATCCCTCGTGGCCGGCGCTTTACCCTCTCGCCCTTCTTCTGTCTTTCTTTCTGTCAGTGAAAAGATAAAATCCCTTTCTCCTGAAGGCTTAGCAGAGATTATCCCGGTGTCCCCTGAGAGAGTGGAGGGTGCCGAGATGCCACGTTACAGATGTAACAAACTTTAAAAAGGGAAATCTTTTCTGAGGGTGCAGCAGGACCTAAGGTTGTGCAGGAGATTTCTTTTCATCCATCCTCTTATTTAATTTCCCCTCCTTCACAGAGCAGTGTCTCACTTTTAATAAATGCATGAATGTTTTATACCTTATTTGATAGAGTTTAATCTCTGATGGACCCCCCCCCCCCCCCTATTTATCAAGTTTTTTTATCCATTTTAGATTAGCCTCACCTCTCTAGTCTAGCGGCTAGAAGAAAAAAAAAGACATCCGGCTTCACCTTTGCCTCCATCCTGCTCCCTCTTTGTTCATCCTTCTTGACGCCGTCGTACCTCATGTTTGACATTAATAAGCTGGAAGCAGATCCAGCCCAAGGACTCGTCGCAGACACGTCCGACCCGTGAAGGCGACGAATGAGGCTGAAAACTAAAGTTTGAGTCACAAAACGGCCTCCTGAGAGGTGAAGGCCTCAATAAATAATGATTCTGAATAAATTGTGATCGTATCAGAATTTCCATCTGGTTCCACAAATATTTTGAAGAATACATCGCTCTTTAATAGCACAAAACTCTGGTTGTTTGTCTTTGTGTTCCCTGCGACACACTGGCTTCCTGTTCAGGGTGTCCCCTACCTCTTGCCCAGAGAAGCTGGGATAGGTTCCACCCCGTATCGCCACCCTTATAAGGGAATACACAGCAACAATTGAATGTATATGTCAGTATCAGAATTTCCAACCTCCTTGTTTTTTTAAACATTTTAGCCACATTTTAGCCACAGTTAGCAACACTAATTTCACCAGAATATAGTGATAACACAACTATACGTGTTTCCCAATCTTTTTTATTGTAATTTTGCTAGTATAGATGAATCCCTCAAAACATATTTTCAAGTATATTAAATAAATGTTTTGAAAAACTCAAAATGTATTTGATATTAAAAAAGTAGCTTATTTAGCTTTATAAAGGTCATGGAATAATTACGAATGACTCTGTTTTTACCTTTTTTTTTAGGTTGTTTTCCATCTTCCTTCTGACTTGACGACCCCCAAATATTCAAAGCATTAAATGTGGCCCTCGATGAATTTTCAGCCCTGACATACTGTAGGTCAATAGAGACTAAACAACCCAGCATATAAGTAAATGGTAAATGGCTCTCACTTACATGGCACCCAGACTCCTATACATACATTTAACTCCTCCATTGACACACTGATGGGAGTAGGCTGCGACCCAGCCAGCCAGCCAACTCAACCATCAATCTCAAGCGGTAACTAACAACTAAGTCTACCGTCTAAATCGTGTTACAAAAAAGATTTTTCTTTTGGTTTATTGTCTTTTTTTAATGCTAGTTAAAGTTAGTACTACCTTAGTGCAAATACTTCCAGTTATATTTTCTTGCCCCTTTTCTACAAATACTACTATATCATCAGCAAACAGCATCATCCACAGAGACTTGTACCTGACCTAAGCCGTATATTATTACAGCAAACATAAGAATACTACTTTGTTTTTACCTCCAACTTTAATCTATTTGTATATTTTTCCGAAAAGGACAACCCGCTCTACCTGGAAGTTTCAAACTACCAAACTTTACTTTACACGGTCTGTAATTTCGAGAGTCTGAAAATAGTCTTTACTCAACCTTCAAAGAAACACGGCGCGCTTTGAACGTCTTTTCAGACATATTAAATATAGATCCAATTAACCACCTTGAATTCACAGCCTGCTTTCAGTAAACACTTTCTGTTTCTTGGACTTTTTTTTGGGGGGGGGGGGAATCCCCACAGCTCACTCAGCTTATTATGTTGGTTGTCTAAGTGTCCTTGAGTTAGTTTTACTATTTAAACTGTGCTGAAGGATCAATAAAGTGGAATGAGTTCAGTGTATTTTCATCTAATGAAGGTTTAAAAAAGCACAATCTCGAATAAAAATGAAAAAAAGATGGATTTATTAGCCATTTTGGTGAAACCACGTCAAGTAAAGATCCAAAGGGTTTGATGATTCCGTGACTGTCGGGGGGAGATGAATGAAATCAAAATGAGAATGGAGTCGGGAGCGAAGGCTGAAGGTGAAGCGAAGACCTTGACTTCAATCACGCTGACAGAGCGAACCGAGCTAAACTGTCAGTGACCCGAACACGACTCCCTCGGTAATGAACACGTACGACGGACATTCAGCTCCGTAGAGCAAACATCTGGTGGAAAAGAAAAAAAAAAAAGCGCATCTTGTTGCTAAGATACCTTGATAGAGTTGTAAAAGTACGAGGGCGATGGGAGAAAAAAAAAAAACCCACGGATGATTCCTGCCTCCAGTGAGACGTGAGATCATATCAAAGTGGAAATATCAGACTCCGGGTCATGTCTCTGTTGATAAGAGAACGAACAGGTGCCGCGGTAATTGATTCTCCGAGCAAAAGTGTCGACCGTTTTTTTTTTTGGTTTATTTGTGTCGTCTTTCATTTGTGTCGTCGCCCGAGATGGTGAGGAGAACTTCATGATGAGAGTATTTGCGTCAAGAACATCAATGAAGGACGTCGGGATTCATTCCATGCTTGAATTTTCGGAGGATACAAAACAAAAAGTAGGAACCTGAGAGAATTTTCGTTTTCTGGTAGAATGTTTTTAGATAGAGGATGGAGCTGAGGACTAGAGGATACACGAGAGAGAGGTGGGCGAACAAAAAACCTTTGTAGGGGCCACATTACACAGGATAGCCTCAGGGGCCAAAAATTGGTCTAAATATGGTGGGGAAGATTGAGTACAAAAATCTTTGTTTAATATAATTATGTATGAATAACAAGGTAGAAAAATAGTACAGAATGATCAAGAACAATAGAATAACTTTATTTCCAAGGCAATTTGATTATGACAAAAACTTTAGTTTTTTTAAATGAACACGCAAATATCTGCAGTTTTTGTAAGTTTTTGTGTTGTAATTAAATTTCCGGTCGCTAGATGGCAGCAGTCCTCCACAGCTAAAGGAACAATGAAATCCTGGTGATGACTGAGGACAAGAGGATACGTTCGATTCCAGCAGCTGGATCATATTGAAGAAAAAAAAATTCACAATATGTTTTATTTTATTATATTCATTGTTTTGGCGTCAAGTCATATTTTATTTCTGACACTAGTTCTTTAATTAGTAATTGGTATTTTTTTTTAAATTGAAAATGAACATGAAACACAGTGTTTGTTCATTTTTGTGTTGGCAGCAGTCATTACGTAAAAACATTTTTCAATGCAAAAATAATGTAAATATTACTTCATCCGCTTTTTTACTCCCTGAAGGAAAAATAAAAGGGAAAAAATAAAAATAAATGTAAAACTAATTTAATTGCTTAAAAGCTGTAGCAAGATCTATATAACATTTTACTAAATGCATTGAGAATGACGATTATTTCCAAGTAGGTGATGCCAATTCACCAAAAAGAGGGATGCTATCCACTGGGAAAAACAATAAATAAAACTGATATAGCCGTTTTTTCGTGTTTTCAGGAATTCCTGTTGCAATTTATATTCAGCTGCTCCCTGGTCAGGAAATTACTGTATTTTTTATTTTTCATGAAGAGGTGAAAAAGTGTAAAAAAATCAAAGTTAATTTCTTTCAAACCTGCCGCACGTGATGAAATTAAATTTGAAAATCTGTACTAAAGCACTAAAAATAAATATTTGGTTACTGCTTTTCCTTGATTTTCTGGAACTCCTGTGTTGTTCTCAGTATTATCTTGATCTTTAAAGTATGTACTTTTTTGAGTATTGTTTTGATTGTTTAAGCGCTTTGTGACTCGAAAAGCGCTATATAAATAAATATTACTTACTTACTTTCTTTTTATAGATCAAAGGACAACAAAATCCAATAAAAGTATTGAAAAAATGACCTAAATATAATTTGAAGTGTCTAAATAAAAGGAAAATTGCCTCCAAAAAAATTATTCTGAGTGAAAACCCAAACAGATAATTGTGATTTAAATAAATTGACGATGCTGTTAATAACATGGACGGTAAGAAAAGAAAGTAGGAACGAGATGAAAGAGAAAAAGCAAATCAAAGGATGAGCTCAAAAGGCATGAATGTTTTAAGGCCCCCTTTATTTTTAAATACTCGGTGTCACTTGCATGAGAGTGACTTTCCCAACCAAGAGGAACTTTTCTTTAAAAGTTGGAAATACATAAATCTTGCATTCATGAGAGCGCAGGTTGAGTAATGTGGAGGAGAAGAAGAAGAAGAAGAAAAAAAAAAGAAAAAGTGTGGCATCAGCTCCCCTGATGGCAGGTAGGAACTGGCTCTCGCTGACAACGCGCTACACAAACAGGCGCGCATCAAAAAAAAGGTCTGTCTTTCCCACTTCTTAGGGGACGATTCCATGAATGTTTTATGAGATTGGGAGAACATGTGTGTTTATTTATATTCATGTAAATTAAGAAGAGAAAAAAAAAAAGAATAATAAAGGTTTGATTTTTGGGATTACGCTCAGTGAATCTTAAATTTGAGGGTTCCTTAACTGCAAATTTTTTTGGACGAAAATAACAAATCGTTGTATCAATAATGAAAATACAGTGAGGTTTTCTTTTTTTTGTTTCAAAAAAGATAAGTATTACCTCTGCCAAGGAGATAATGTATGCATGAATCTACAAATTAAAATAAATAATGATTCTGAATAAATTGTGATCCTATCGGAATTACCATCTGGTTCCATGAATATTTTGAAGAATATATCACCCTTTAATAGCACAAAACTCCCTTTTTTTATGAGTTTTTGGGTGCATGTATGGTTGTATATCTTTGTGTTCCCTGCGACACACTGGCTGCCTCTTGCCCGGAGAAGCTGGGATAGGCTCCACCCCACCTTGCCACCCTTACAAGGGAATAAGCTGCAATAATTGAATTTATATGTCAGTATTACAATTTCCATCTGGTTCCACAAATATTTTGAAGAATATATCAAGCTTTTATAGCACAAACTCCCTTTTTTCTTTGTTTAATGAGTGTGTGTATGCTTGTATGTCTTTGTGTTCCCTGCGACAAACTGGCTTCCTGTTCAGGGTGTCCCCTGCCTCTCGCCCGGAGAAGCTGGGATAGGCTCCAACCCACCTTGCCACCCTTATAAGTGAATAAGCAGCAAAAAATAGAATTGATATGTCAGTATCAGAATTTCCATCTGGTTCCACAAATATATTGAAGAATATATCATGCCTTAATAGCACAAACTCCCTTTTTTATGAGTGTGTGGGTGTGAGAATGGTTTTATGTCTTTGTGTTCCCTGCGAAACACTGGCTTCCTGTTCAGGGTGTCCCCCTCCTCTAACCTGGAGAAACTGGAATAGGCTCCACCCCACCTTGCCACCCTTACAAGGGAATAAGCTGCAAGAATTTAATTATTATATATGTCATGTCACCGAATTACAATCTGGTTCCACAATTTTTTGAAGAATACATCACACTTTAATAGCACAAACTCCCTTTTTTTTCTTTGTTTAGTGTGTGTGTGTGTGTGTTTTTTTTGTGCCGTGTGACCGATTCGCTTCCTGTTCAGGGTATCGCCTGCCTCTCGCCCGGAGAAGCTGGGATAGTCTCCGGTCGAACCCCTCCCCCTCCTATGACTCTCATAAGGGAGTAAATGGCAACAAAAAAAAAAGAATTAATACATCATCTGGATCCACAAATATTTTGCAGAATAAATCGCACTTTAATAGCTCAAACTCATCCTTCTTTATTTAATGAGTGTGTTGTACAAGCGAGTTCCTCAAACTCTACTGTCCAGTTGAGCTAATTTGAATTAATGGGGAAAAAAAGGGAATAGTTACGATAAATTATTTGGCCGGAAGGATCGTAAAGCGATACGTGAAAATGAAACGCATGCATGTTTTGATAAAAAGCTTCCGGCAGAATCTTCCCTCCTCCGTTTTCTACTGCATGAGCGGTGCTTAAAGCAGTTATTCTATATGACGGTACTTCACCTTCTGGTGCTCGTCGAATCACTTGTTTATGAAAAAGGGGAAGAAAAAAAAAAACGCTCCATGTCAACATACGAAGTGTTGCCGGTCCATGTGTTATGCATGAAGGTCAGTGAGAAATCCTCTTCATTAAAAAAAAAAGGAGCCGCAGTCGCAGACCTCCTGCTGGGATGGCGGGGGTGGGCAGCATCTATAAACATCCACGAGCCTCTTCTTCTTCTTCTTACTCAAACACTTGCATATAAAAAGGAAACTAACCTCCCCCTCTCCAACGCACCGGCGGAGTAATAGGTTGGCGAGCGTGGGCGACGATCACCACGTCATCCGTCAGCACGAGGGGAGAACGGAAGGTTACGACGCCGGCATATTGATTTGGAAAGAGGAAGTCATGATGGTCGTCGTGTTGTCACGGAAAACTACTCAATTAGACAAAATAATACACTTCATAGAAACCTTGTTTTTCAAATAGATACTCTCTAAATATTGAGAACCATTCCAGGGGAGGAATAAAGGCCTTTAAAAACTATTCTTTCAACTAAAATTTATATCTTTTTAATGTAATGTAGACACTTAAGTGTCTATTGCAAAAGACGCTCGACCTTTTAGGACAAACATATTTGTTTGTTTCAAAGTTTAACAGTAAGTTTGAATACTTCGTACAAAGAAAAGAAATACGGAGATTTCAAATAATATATATGTTGACATTTGTTGCAGGCTTGACTATTTTTTCAATAAACCATTTAAATTGAGTAAAATTTTGTAAATGTGTTTCAGTTTATTTAACTATGTTTGCATATTTGTGTGTAAATCTGTTTAAAAATTAGATTTACCTACGTTTTTTTCAGGAAATCATGATTTTTGATTAAATTGTGTTCGCATTGGAATTGCCATCTGGTTCCGCAAATCTTTTGAAGAATACATCACCCATTTTAAAGCACAAGCTTCTTTTTTTCCATGTGTGTCTAAATGGTTTACTATTTGTGTGCTACTGACTGGCTTCCTGTTCAGGGTGTCCGCTGCCTCTTTCTTTAATTCATTCAATTTGAGTCAAAATTTAGTAAATGAGTTTCAGATTTGTTACAGTTGTGTAAATCTGTTCAAAATGTTTGCTAAATTCATCCAATATTCTGCAATTTTGTTACAGGAAACTGTTTTTTTTTAACTTTTAAGTTTTAACCATCTGGTTCCACAAATCTTTTGAAGAATTCAACACTCTTTAATAGCACAGAGAAATGTTTATAATTATTACAGGGTTTGTAAATCTGTTTCAAAATTGTGTAGAAAAAAAAATTAAATTGGTTCAAGATTTGACAAATTTGTTGAAGGAAATTTGGATATTTTAACTCACTTGTCACTGTGCATGAGTTAATTTGGCTTTTTTTTTTATTAAATTAAATTAAATTAAAATGCATTAATTTTCGAGATTAAAGTGGTACGAAAATGATTCATTACAAGATTAAAGTGGTACGAAAATATATCTTTTAATTAGATCAAAGTCGTACAAAATGGATTTATTCCAAGATTAAAGTCATATAAAAATACGTCATAGCCGCGTTATTTTCATACTTTAATCTCGTAATAAATGTGTTATTCGACTTTAATCTCATAATGAGACAAAATGAAAAAAATATTCGAGCGGCCCTAATAAATGAACAAAAACAATTTTCACAGAATTTTATTCTCTAATTATTTTCTGTATTTTTCACAAACTTATTTTCGTAAAAATAAATAATAATAGTTTTGAGTAAATATACTGTCATAAAATATGATTTGAACACATTATTTATAATTTTAAGTATAAGTAGTAGAATCAGTAGTAGAATTGGTTGTAGAATTAGTAGTAAAAGTATAATTGCTAAACACAGTAGTGGAATTAGTAGTAAAAGTATAATTCGTTACGCATTAGTGGAATTAGTAGTAAAAGTATAATTGGTAAACACAGTAGTTGAATTAGTAGTAAAAGTATAACTGGTAAACACAGTAGTGGAATTAGTAGTAAAAGTATAACTGGTAAACACAGTAGTGGAATTAGTAGTAAAAGTATAACTGGTAAACACAGTAGTTGAATTAGTAGTAAAAGTATAACTGGTAAACACAGTAGTGGAATTAGTAGTAAAAGTATAACTGGTAAACACAGTAGTGGAATTAGTAGTAAAAGTATAACTGGTAAACACAGTAGTTGAATTAGTAGAAAAGTATAACTGGTAAACACAGTAGTGGAATTAGTAGTAAAAGTATAACTGGTAAACACAGTAGTTGAATTAGTAGTAAAAGTATAACTGGTAAACACAGTAGTGGAATTAGTAGTAAAAGTATAATTTATAAAGCAGTAGTGGAATTAGTAGTAAAAGTATAACTGGTAAACACAGTAGTTGAATTAGTAGTAAAAGTATAACTGGTAAACACAGTAGTGGAATTAGTAGTAAAAGTATAATTGGTAAACACAGTAGTTGAATTAGTAGTAAAAGTATAATTGGCAAACACAGTAGTTGAATTAGTAGTAAAAGTATAATTGGTAAACACAGTAGTTGAATTAGTAGTAAAAGTATAATTGGTAAACACAGTAGTTGAATTAGTAGTAAAAGTATAACTGGTAAACACAGTAGTGGAATTAGTAGTAAAAGTATAACTGGTAAACACAGTAGTGGAATTAGTAGTAAAAGTATAACTGGTAAACACAGTTGTGGAATTAGTAGTAAAAGTATAACTGGTAAACACAGTAGTTGAATTAGTAGAAAAGTATAACTGGTAAACACAGTAGTGGAATTAGTAGTAAAAGTATAACTGGTAAACACAGTAGTTGAATTAGTAGTAAAAGTTTAACTGGTAAACACAGTAGTGGAATTAGTAGTAAAAGTATAATTTATAAAGCAGTAGTGGAATTAGTAGTAAAAGTATAACTGGTAAACACAGTAGTTGAATTAGTAGTAAAAGTATAACTGGTAAACACAGTAGTTGAATTAGTAGTAAAAGTATAACTGGTAAACACAGTATTGGAATTAGTAGTAAAAGCATAATTGGTAAACATAGTAGTTGAATTAGTAGTAAAAGTATAATTGGTAAACACAGTAGTTGAATTAGTAGTAATAGTATAATTGGTAAACACAGTAGTTGAATTAGTAGTAAAAGTATAATTCGTTACGCATTAGTGGAATTAGTAGTAAAAGTATAATTGGTAAACACAGTAGTGGAATTAGTAGTAAAAGTATAATTGGTTACTCAGTAGTGGAATTAGTAGTAAAAGTATAATTGGTTACTCAGTAGTGGAATTAGTAGTAAAAGTATAATTGGTTACTCAGTAGTGGAATTAGTAGTAAAAGTATAATTGGTAAACACAGTAGTTGAATTAGTAGTAAAAGTATAGCTGGTAAACACAGTAGTGGAATTAGTAGTAAAAGTATAATTGGTTACTCAGTAGTAGAATTAGTAGTAAAAGTATAAGTAGTAGTATAACTAGTAGTATAATTAGTAGTATAAGTATAATTAGTAAAAGCAATGGCATGATTTATTTCTTTTGTTTACAAACAAACGTATTTTGTAAAATATTGTATTTAAATTGAAAGTGACATATTTTTGTTGAAAGGATATTTTCTTAAGCACTAAATGTACAATAAATTTCATCATAAAAAACTTTTACATAAACACTTTCTTTAAGTGACATCAAAGGCAGCATGAATATATTTATTTTGTTTACAAAAAAAACAAAAACATCTTTTAAAAAAAAAAATGTAGTTCAAAATCATTTTGTTAAAACCATATTTTCTTAAGCCCTAAATCTACATTAAATTTCATCCAAAAAAATATGATTTTGATACAAAACCCTTCTAATAATCCAAAAAAAAACCTCAAAGTTACAGTTATATCCATACAAAGACATTGTTTATTTGAGTAACATCAAAGGCAGCATGTTTTTTTTCTTTTTTAATTACAAACATGCAAAAACTGTTATTAAAAAAACAGTTTTTAGCTTCTACACACATGAAGGATAAACTATAATTCACTCAAAAACACAAATATAAATTCCCTTCATTGCAGATTCACTGCACAGTCAATGTCAACTTCTTGCAGCGACTTCTTTATTTGTGTTTCCACAAACATGGCGGCTTGAGGGGCGTCAGGAAAAAAATGCAAAAGTACGAGATTGAATATGGAGAGTATTGAGATGAAGCTTGTGAGACACTTGTGAGCCGGAGACGTCCTCAGTGGCTCAGCAGGTGAAGAGAAGACTTTTCAAATATATTCCTCGCTTTGAAGATCAAAAACTCGCTGCTTCTCCACTTTGTCTCAAGTTTCTCTTCGGCTCGTCACGTGTCACCGAACGCCGAGTCGTTTCTTTCAGCGTCGGCCGTTGACCGCGACTCTTTTATGACAAATATCCCTCGGAACCTGCAGCGACTGGTGAACTTCGCTCCATTAGACGAGCAGTGAAAGGAAAAAATGTTACATTTGTTTAATGTCAGCACGTGAAGCTAGAGTTGAATAAATGAAGTTACCTTTCGTAGTACTTTATACAATTTAGCACACCTGCACCAGCGTTGATGGAAGATGACAAAATGATAGTATTTTGAAAATGATTTTCTGAAAGAAATAAAAAAAAAAAATTCAGTCACAAGCTTGCGACAAGTTTACAAACAATTTATTTTAAAAAATAAGTCAAATTTTCAATCGAATTTTGAAAATTTCCTTTAAAAAATTGTCTAATCTTGAATCGAATTTACCCGATTGTCTTAAACAAATTGGTCAAATATTGAATCAGATTTACTAAATTTCCTTTTACAAATTTGTGAAAACTTGGATCAAATTTACCAAATTTCCTTGAACAAATTTGTGAAATCTTTAATCAGATTTACTAAATTTCTTTTAACAGATTTTGAAACAAATTTACCAAATTTCCTTTGACAAATTAGTCAAATCTTGAATCAAATTTACAAAATTTCCTTTTACAAATTTGTGAAAACTTGGATCAAATTTACAAAATTTCCTTCAACAAATTTGTCAAATCTTGAATCAGATTTACTAAATTTCCTTTAACAAATTTTGAATCAAATTTACCAAATTTCCTTCAATAAATTTGTCAAATCTTGAATCAAATTTACAAAATTTCCTTTTACAAATTTGTGAAAACTTGGATCAAATTTACAAAATTTCCTTTAACAAATTTGTCAAATCTTGAATCAGATTTACTAAATTTCCTTTAACAAATTTTGAATCAAATTTACCAAATTTCCTTCAATAAATTTGTCAAATCTTGAATCAGATTTACTAAATTTCCTTTTACAAATTTGTGAAAACTTGGATCAAATTTACCAAATTTCCTTGAACAAATTTGTAAAATCTTTAATCAGATTTACTAAATTTCTTTTAACAGATTTTGAAACAAATTTACCAAATTTCCTTTGACAAATTAGTCAAATCTTGAATCAAATTTACAAAATTTCCTTTTACAAATTTGTGAAAACTTGGATCAGATTTACTAAATTTCTTTTAACAAATTTTGAATCAAATTTACAAAATTTCCTTTTACAAATTTGTGAAAACTTGGATCAAATTTACCAAATTTCCTTGAACAAATTTGTGAAATCTTTAATCAGATTTACTAAATTTCTTTTAACAGATTTTAAAACAAATTTACCAAATTTCCTTTGACAAATGAGTCAAATCTTGAATCAAATTTACAAAATTTCCTTTTACAAATTTGTCAAATCTTGAATCAGATTTACTAAATTTCTTTTAACAAATTTTGAATCAAATTTACCAAATTTCCTTCAACAAATTTGTCAAATCTTGAATCATATTTACTAAATTTCCTTTAACAAATTTTGAATCAAATTTACCAAATTTCCTTCAATAAATTTGTCAAATCTTGAATCAAATTTACTAAATTTCCTTTTACAAATTTGTGAAAACTTGGATCAAATTTACCAAATTTCCTTGAACAAATTTGTAAAATCTTTAATCAGATTTACTAAATTTCTTTTAACAGATTTTGAAACAAATTTACCAAATTTCCTTTGACAAATTAGTCAAATCTTGAATCAAATTTACAAAATTTCCTTTTACAAATTTGTGAAAACTTGGATCAAATTTACAAAATTTCCTTCAACAAATTTGTCAAATCTTGAATCAGATTTACTAAATTTCCTTTAACAAATTTTGAATCAAATTTACCAAATTTCCTTCAATAAATTTGTCAAATCTTGAATCAAATTTACAAAATTTCCTTTTACAAATTTGTGAAAACTTGGATCAAATTTACAAAATTTCCTTCAACAAATTTGTCAAATCTTGAATCAGATTTACTAAATTTCCTTTAACAAATTTTGAAACAAATTTACCAAATTTCCTTTGACAAATTAGTCAAATCTTGAATCAAATTTACAAAATTTCCTTGAACAAATTTGTCAAATCTTGAATCAGATTTACTAAATTTCTTTTAACAAATTTTGAATCAAATTTACAAAATTTCCTTTTACAAATTTGTGAAAACTTGGATCAAATTTACAAAATTTCCTTCAACAAATTTGTCAAATCTTGAATCAGATTTACTAAATTTCCTTTAACAAATTTTGAATCAAATTTACCAAATTTCCTTCAATACATTTGTCAAATCTTGAATCAGATTTACTAAATTTCTTTTAACAATTTGGTAAATTTGATTCAAAATATTGACAAATAACAATATTGCAAAATGTTATAAATAGAATAAATTCATAATATTTTAAATACTTGGATTAATTCTAGCAAAAATGTCTATAATAATTTCTTCTGACTTTCAAAATAATCTGAAGTGAAAACGTTAAATAAAACATGATAAATGTAGTATTTTCTGAGAGAAAAACAAACAAAAAACGCTCTTAATTCCAATTATTGTTCATCTTATGTGTTCTTGTTTCATGTTGATATTAATTGAGATTCATTCTATGATTAAATCAAGTAAAAATGTTTAACATGGAAAAAATATGAGGTGAAAAAAGGTCTATTTACAAAGTCGATCTATATTTAGCCCCAAAAAAAACAAAGCACATCAAAGGCAAACTGATGTTTTGATGTGTCGAGATGAACCTTCTTTGGTTCCTCGGCTTCTTTCATGAGCGACTTTGACATCCTGCTTATAGATTTTCACCCACTGCTCTTGATTGTCTACCATTTGCAAGTATAATGACGGGTTCTCTCGCCGCAAATCTCTCCTCAGAGTAAGAAAAGTCTCCTCATCAACTTCCAAATCACTGATCATTTTGTGGGCTTTGATCAAGAACGTTCTTCCCCACAATCCGAGGCCGTGGATCGACGCGACGGAGAGAGAGGGGGAAGAAAAAAACGAGAGGAAACACTTGAATTGTCGACGGGATTTTTTTTGACAGCGCAGCTGCCAACACGTGCTTTTGTTGAGGATTCTACTGTTTATCAAAGACATCATGGTCGCACCTGTCTTTTCGGTTTATTACTTGTTTTTGAGAACTTTTATAACGATCTCTAACTAACAGACTCTAGTTTGTTTCTCAGTTTTGAGTCTTTCTGAAAAAGAGCGACGTCATCAAAGACATGGAGTAGAGCCTGAACTCACCAAACCAAGAGGGAAAATGTTCTGTTTCCTGCCCGCTTTTATTTTGTTCAGGCACTTCCTGTTTCAGCAGCTGAGAGAAAAGGGGTTCTCCTAATGTACCGGTGTGTCCACTAGGGGGCGCAAACACGTGGGGGCAGGAAAGTTTTTCTCCCTATATTAAATATAAGCAACATTTTCAAAAACAACAACAAAAAAAATTCTTTTTGACGGGAAAACTTTTTTTTTTTATATATATATAATTCGATTGATAAAATCAGCGCAGAAATTTTGTTAAAAACTTTCTGCGGATTTCTTTTTTAATCTTAATTTAGGAATTATATGGAAGAAAAGCTAAATTAAACAACTAAAAAAACAATGATTGAACCACTCGGGCCGGATGAAATTCTTTGACCCCCTACTGGTCAAGCAAGGGACTCCATCTTTATCTCAGATCATTTTAAAACGACTATTATTACATATAGATTTAATAATATACAAAGTTAAGATAGAACAGATAAAAAATATCACGTAAAATTTGACAAAAATGCCCCTAAATTCTTAATAAAATCATCCAAAAATTGTCTCAGGAATCTGATCCAGTTTGTTTAAGACCCGATAGTTTCAGGTTCAGAAAATGAAACTTGATCTCATTATCTGACTCACCGCTGTTTAATCAAAAGTTATTTATAAAAAACCAATTCCACGTCCAATTCCTTCCCCACGAAGAGAAAGAGTCGTTTTAAGATGTTTTTCTGGAAAAATGTACGATGTCTTGATCCCACAAAGTAAAAAAAGAACCAACAATCGTATACAGAAGCAGGAAATTGCTTATTTCTTTACAAACAAAATGAAAAAAAAACCAATAAGGTCAAAAACTATTATCGTAGATGAGAAATTGTATCTGCAAGAGAATATTTTTCGACTCAAATCTCATGTTTCTTTCCAGCGAAAACCCCAAATAAATATGGTACCACGAAAATATGATATTTTCGGGGGTTGAGCGGGTGATGTGATTGATGGACGAGTTGACAACTAACCATTACTTGCAGCTCACAAAGCACAAAAAAAAAAAGAACCTCGATCCGATGTCACGACTCCATCTCGCCGTGTTGTGCGCACGAGTTTGGCTGGTGTGTCACAGTCTTTTCCCGGCGTAACCGAGGGTAATTTCGGTAATTGTTTCAATGCTATTATTACCGACGATGCTTCTATTATCTGGTGATCGGATTTCACAGTGAAAAACATTTGTCTCCTGCTACAATAATCAGTTGATCATTAGTGAATCAAAAGAAGCTGAGTAATGACATGTGTAATTACAATTACACATCTGCACGGAGACGAGTATTCATTGAAATCTTTTGTCGTGGCGTCGATTCTTCTTCTTCTTTCCTGCATCTTGAGACTTTTCCTGATGAGTATTTTTGAAAACACGTGACCGATGTCGGGTTAAAATCTACTTCCTGGTTTAGCTTTTCACTCGTTACGTCAAAACAAAATGGCCGCCTTTCACCGGTACTATTACTACTTACTATGAGTAGTTGTAGAGCCCCTTTCCCGTAGTAAAAGTTGTATTTATGATTAATTATTTTGACAGTGCACCTCCAATATATCTACATATTATTTTTAAAATCTGAAATATTAAGTCATTAATAATAAACTAGTCCAATTTCCCAGTAACTTTTTCTTTTTTTACCCGCTATGGTAACCCTTAATCATCTAAGTAGTACTTTTAAAAGTGTCTTATGTAATAGAAACCATTCGATTCCACAAGGTTCATTTTACTGATGTAGTTTTCTAATATAATTTATTAATTTTTGTTTATAAAAATTAAAAAAACATGGGAATAATTCACTTTAAAAATCCTGCACATGAGGAAAATAACTGTACATTTTAAAATTAATATTGTCAATTTATAAGAAATTACAAAAAAAAGATTACGTGATAATGTCGTAAGTTATATTTAAAAAATATACGAAACTTGTGTAGAAAGTGATATACCAATATATCTACATATTCTTTTTAAAATCTGAAATATTTAGTCATTATTAATAAACTAGTCCAATTTCCCAGTAACTTTTTCTTTTTCACCTGCAAAATTGCTATATAAATACAAATTACTTACTTTACTTTACCTTAATAATCTAAGTAGTATTTATAAAACTGTCTTATGTAGTAGAAACCATAAGATGCCACAAGGTTCACTTTACTGATCTAGTTTTCTAATATAATGTATTCATTTTTGTTTATAAAAAAACAAAACAACACATGAATAATTAACTTTAAAAATACTGCACATGAGGAAAATAATCGTGCATTTTATATTATTATTGTCAATTTATAAGAAATTCTGGAAAAAATATTACTTGATAATGTTGTAAGTTATATTAAAACATGTACGAAAATTGTATAAAAGTGATAAAATGGAAAAGTTAAGAGTGAAGATGCAGTAAGTCCCTCATCATGACCATGTTTTGATAACAATGATTATAAAGTTCGTCTGAAATTTGGGCGAACGAGAGGTTACGAGAGTCCATTATGACGTAATAATGGCTTCATTTCTCCTCCAGCCAGCCGTTATCACGCCCCGCTTTGTTTATACAACGAGTCAACTGGAGGTGGAGACTTGCGGGACTGAGAAACAAGATTTGATCTCCAGAAGTGTTTTGAGTGGGCGGGGCTTGAGATCAATTCTAATGTCAATATTTAAATGAAACGAGAGTTTAGTACAAACAGACACTCGTGAGTACAAAAGAGGTCCAAGACCACTTTAACACATATATCAAAATACGCCTGAAAGTCTTACTGGCGAGCAGAGGACGGCCATCTTGTGATATTCACGTCTATATTCACGTCTTACAAGTTCCTGGGTTCACCTCAACAACCGCCTGGACTGGGTGGATAACACTGCTGCTCTTTATAAAAAAGGGCGGAGTAGACTCTACCTGCTCCGGAGGTTGAGGTCGTTTGGTGTCCAGGGGCCACTCCTGAAGTCATTCTATGACTCAGTAGTGGCCTCTGCCATCTTCAACGGTGTGGTCTGCTGGGGGAGCAGCATGACAGCAAAGGATAGGGCTAAACTGGACAGCCTTATTAAGAAGGCCGGTTACGTCCTAGGGCGCCCCCTGGATCCTGTGGAGGAAGTGACTGGAGGGAGGATACGGAGCAAGCTGGCCTCCATGAGGAAGAACTTGTCTCACCCTCTCCAGCACACACTGAGGGCATTGAGGAGCTCCATCAGTGATAGGATGCTCCATCCCAGGTGTGTGAGGGAGAGGTACCGCAGGTCCTTCCTCCCTGCTGCCATCAGACTCCACAACAAGAACACAGCAAGATAAATATTTAACAGCACCTTTTCTTCTTGTTATTTTTGTAAATATGTTAGTGTATATATAATATAGGGCAGATTTTTATTCTATTCTATTTAGATTTTTTTCATTTTATTTTCATTTCTGGGTGTTTTTTATTTTTTGTATATTGCTGTTTAAACCGAATTTCCCCTCGCGGGACAAATAAAGGATTCTGATTCTGATTCTGATGTATATCTATGCATGTCCTTCTTTGGGTGTAACCACAACATTTTTCAAGGAACCATGTATTTTTACTGCATAAGGAAATCACGTAACCATGATTAACCTCAGGGTACAAAGACTTGGCATCCAGAAAAAAATTCCAACCCTACCTCTTACACACTAGGTCTATCATGGGATTATCATACACAAAACTGTTGTGATATGTGAGCGTTGGCGACACATATCCCGGGAATACACTCACTTAAGAACGACTGACATTGAGAGAGAGAAAAACATAAATTAAACGACAGTTAAAGAACACATTAACAATGGCTTTCAGGGTCTATGAGAACACAAACACCCCTAAGTACTTGCTCAGTGTCAAGACGCTCGTCACTGACTCTCCGTGTGTCTTCAGGTCATCTCGGAACAGATGGTCGTTCAGACCTCCGTCTGTGGAAGCATCTCCGTGTCCTCCTCGTAACCTGGTTCCCAGGGTTCGATGAGCGCCCAGATGGCGAAATCATATGCATCCCATCATCGACACACGTCTTGCCTTTGATCCCCTAAAGATCCCTACCCCCCCCTTTTCTCAGCTCGGGCTTCGACGGCGAGGACACGGTGGCGTCAACCTCTTCACCTGCTGTTGTCTCGGCCGGACTCGTCTCCGGGACGACGCGTTCGTCCTCTGCCAAAAGATTTCCCGGAGAGCGACAGGAAGTGTAATGGCTCAAGACTAATCACTGTCAGCTAAGATCAAAGTCACTTGGTTGTTTTAGTCTCTGGTCGCATCATTGGATTCTCAGTACCTCACTTCCTCTTATGGCCTTTGTGGACAGGATATTGACTTAATTAGTCATTATCTTTATCTTTATTTTACCCTCATTGGTATTGATTGGAAAACACAATAGATGGCTTCATTCAAAATATCTAACCCCCTTCTTTAGACTCTCCCCTGCTAACTTTATTATTTAGTGACACTCGTTGTCGTTGAGTTGGATCATATCTAGCGAGACCATAGTCTGGATCGCACCAGAAGAGGGCACTACTATTTATTGTAACAGTTTGTTTTCATGTCTTAACAAGTAAGTAAGTAAGTAAGTAATATTTATTTATATAGCGCTTTTCTAGACCAGGCTCACAAAGCGCTTAAAAAATCAAAACAATACTCAATAAAAGACATACTTAAAACGTCACGTAAACGTCTGTAAATATAAATTACTCACTTACTTACTACGTACAACATTTTAAGGGTATTCCAGGTCGGGTGGTGGTTTTTTTGACACACTAATTCAATCATGTTCTGAATCCTTAAAGATACACTGAACTAGGGGTCTTGAAGATACTGGAAATGGCACTACAATCTTCTTAGGAACGCTCTTAAGAATGTTGTGAAAGAAAGAAGGGTTTCCAGCTCCTAGCTTGAGAATTTTTCACTTAGTAAGTGGAGGAATTTTTAGATAGACAGATAAATGTTATTGAACCCTCTGGAGGTCTTCTTCAGGAAATTGTTTTCCAGCACACAGAAAGAACAAAGTGCAATAAAAGAACAAACAGACAAATGACAGAAATCTAAAGATAAAGAACATAGCTCAAAGAAAAAGAACACAGACAAAAGGATACAAAGATTAATAGAATCATCTTTTCACTCCTGCCCCAAACTCAGAATTAAACAATCTAATAGCACAAGGAATTGATGAGTCCCTGAGTCTATTAGTGTTGCATCATGGGAGGAGCATCTGTGCTCCATCTGCTTCTCTGTCTTGAGGTTCCACCTTATAGCAGCGTTGCAAAAGTCCACTAAGAGTTTCTTGTGAAGCTTATTTGGCTCAAGGTAAGTAAGTAAGTAAGTAATTTTTATTTGTATAGCGTTTTTCTAGACCAGGGTCACAAAGCGCTTAAACAATCAAAACAATATTCAATTAAGGGGGTTAAGAAGGCGCCTGGGAAACGGCCTTACTTTAGTACTCCTTCTTAGGAGCCTTCTTATGTCCTTGTGAAGAATCTGGGAAACCCCGCTAAACAGCTTTAGTAGTAATTTTTGTGTTTATTTTTAAATAGATTGTAATGAGGATTAAAACGAGTTTAGAAAAACTGCTCCAGCGAGACAACTTCAAATGATTATACTTATATTATACAAATACGTTTCTTAAATCCAAACTTCTCAGAAATAAATGAGTCTCCTCTGAGGCGCCATTAACACATAGTAGTAGTTGTGATGATGATGATTAAGGTTTTATGCGATACTGGGGCCAAACCAGTACTTTTATGATGGTGTTGATGCTTAAATGGTGGCCAAATAATTTAAAGAATAAACAAATAACTCTCTCTTAAAAACTTAATTACAATTTTCTACATTTTCTAAAATGTTTAATAATAATAGAAATAACTTACAAGCTTTTTCCATAGTAATACTTTGAAATACTACGGGGGTTTTTTTTCGTTTCTTGGGGGCTAAAGTATGCAATTGTATTGAATGGTTGAATTTTAATTGTTAATTGTTGTGAATTTATAACAGTAAATACATAGGGATTATACTTTAAGTTTAGAAAAATAATGAAATTTAATCGATTTATTGTCAAAAATCAATATTGTTCGCACAGTAATGTAGGATAAAACATTTTTATGTCCCTAAAGCACTGGCAGTAAATGAATACAAAACAAAACAACTATTTGTTGTTTTTTAAATGTTGTTACTGTTTTTTTTTAAAAGAATTTAATCACTTTTTAAAATATAATTTAATTGAATATGTTTTATATACAGTAGATAGGTAGTATTTGTTTTAGATGAATAATTGAAATCAATACTTCATATATTAAATGGTTGAATTAGTTTAAATTAGTAGTAGCTCGGTACTCGTTGGCGCCAACATTTTCATATTGAATTCAAAAGGAAAAAAATCAAATAATAACATTAATTTGGGAAATGTATTTATTTATTAACGGAATAAGAAATCAGAAAATGTCTATTTAAAAAAAAAAAAATCTTGATGGCACTGCTCAAAATTCCATGTAATGTTTGTATGTTAAAAAAAAATGAAGCATCAATTACGTCAGAACCTGAGCCGACATAGTTCGTAACATTCCTCGCTTGACGGATCCTTTAAACGTGTTTCTTCTTCAATACATCGAAGAGAAAACAAAGACGCGTTGAATCATGAATGAGGCCAGAGAGTGCGCGCTGGAATTCAATTGGAATTAATAACTTTTTCTCCCTCGTTCCTTCAATCGTTCGCTCAATCTTTTTTTCGCGCATCCCACGCACTTTCCACACAAGCGGCTAAATCCCTTCGGCTTCGGCGGCGCCGCTAGAAAAAAAGGCTCCAAAACAAATCGCTCTCGTAAAAGGACTGACATCGACTATCAAGGAGACGATAAATCCCGCCACGGTTTTCGGATTTTGACGGAAGAATTTTTAGAAGGATAAAGATTGAAATGATTCTGGAATCTATTAACACTAAATTAATAAATAAATCATGTAAATATAATAAGTGAAAACATTAAAATCAGAAGGGGCCACGACCATGTTTAAAAAAACAAATCTGGCATCTTTCAATGTTGCAGCTTCACTTTGTGTCGTTCTCATTTCATCTCGTCATAAAAAGCTGAACTATTTCCAAAAAAATCAGCTTTAAAAGCTGATAGAGTTGACTGTATCCTCTCGTCCTCAGTCATTAGCAGGATTTTATTGTTCCTATAGCTGTTGAGGGGCGTTAAAACTGCTAGCATCTAGCGACGGGAAGCTAATTTTCGACACAAAAATTAAGTAATTAAAATAATAATGGGAATAATAATAATAATAAATAAATTAAATAACATAAATATTTGCATGATAATTGAAAATAAAAAATAATAATAATTTATTAATACAAACCATATATAAGTAAATAAGTGACAAATTAAATATATATATTTTATTTTAAACCGATACAGTGCTATTGAAAATTGTTACACCAACGTGAAAAAACAATATACATTGCTGTATCGTTTTTTTCTCACACATCTTATTTTAACCAAAAACAAATATTTCATTTTCTACTACTAGGGGGCGCCACAACAAGTAATTCTCCCCAACTTGAATCTTATCCTTCCTCTTCACTCCTGCCCTCTCATAATACAAAATTGAAAGCTAATTTCTTTACATAAATTTGTTGTTTTGTTTTTTGTGTTTTTTTTCTCAAAACTAACAAGTCTGAGAGGATAGAAATGATCAGTTTGAGCACACACACAAAAAAAAACACAGATTATAACCGCGAGAGAAAAAATGAATCTCTTTCTCAGAGTCTGGTATTTATCTTTATTTACACCGGTTGTCTCATTAAGATTAGCATCTCGCACAAGTGGAGATGAATCACGAGACACAATCGCAGCCGCATCAGAACAATAATCATGCAGTTTTCATTAAAATGTGCAAATTTTTTACCGCTTTATCGCCTGCAGATAATTTGATAAAACATGTGCGGGTAAATTGTGTTGCAGAAGCCGAAGTTAAATGTATGATTAAAGTCCTGAACAGATTTTGTTTTTGGTAAACAATCAAGTGTTTAAACATTTTATAGCAATATCGCCGGGTTAAGAATCTGACTTATTATTTACTTAAACCAAGAATAGAAATCAGATTTGGTTTAAACACATTTTACTTGTATAAAAGTGAGAGGAAGAACAGAGTTTACATGTCTATCTGAATCTTTTCTGAAGCACAGAGCTGTTAGTTCGCCGTTATATCTTCCTTGCTGATTCAAAAGTCGTAAATTATCTTATCAAGTGTTTAAACATTTTAAAGCAATATCGCCGGGTTAAGAATCTGACTTATTATTTACTTAAACCAAGAATTGAAATCAGATTTGGTTAAAGTAACACATTTTACTTGTATAAAAGTGAGAGGAAGAACAGAGTTTACATGTCTATCTGAATCTTTTCTGAAGTACAGAGCTGTTAGTTTGCCGTTATATCTTCCTTGCTGATTCAAAAGCCGTAAATTATCTTATCAAGTGTTTAAACATTTTAAAGCAATATCGCCGGGTTAAGAATCTGACTTATTATTTACTTAAACAAATAATATAAATCAGATTTGGTTAAAGTAACACATTTTACTTGTATACAAGTGAGAGGAAGAACAGAGTTTACATGTCTATCTGAATCTTTTCTGAAGCACAGAGCTGTTAGTTTGCCGTTTTATCTTCCTTGCTGATTCAAAAGTCGTTAATTATCTTATCAAGTGTTTAAACATTTTATAGCAATATGGTCGGGTTAAGAATCTGACTTATTATTTACTTAAACAAAGAATATAAATCAGATTTGGTTAAAGTAACACATTTTACTTGTATACAAGTGAGAGGAAGAACAGAGTTTACATGTCTATCTGAATCTTTTCTGAAGCACAGAGCTGTTAGTTCGCCGTTATATCTTCCTTGCTGATTCAAAAGTCGTAAATAATCTTACTTTAAAGGTTTTAACTAAATAATAATAAGAAAAATACCATCATAATATGTGGTAAAGTAAATTTGACAAACAAACTTTAGCTCAGGACTCTTCTACCAATTACTCTGACCTCTTAGGGCCACATCTGTATAGTCAAAGGTCCCTATGTGGCCCCCTGGCTGCACTTTAAATGTAAGATCATCAACAATGTGCAAATTTCTGACACAATTCCTGTAATTAATAAATATTTATTTACACATGTGTGTAGTTATTTACATATCTCTCTGTCTATGTGTTTACTTCTCAAGACCAGTGGGAGCCAATTAGAGTGTAAAGTGAGCGACGACTAAAGACACTGCAATGAGTTCACATTCCCACCCGTCAAGCACCGGAACCAAAAAACAGAGGTTTAATAAGAAAAGAGTCTGGAAAGCTCATCTTCACACGCAGGCAGGAAGCCCAGCAGTCGCCCAGCTCTGGTTTGGATGAGGTCAGTGGTTCCGCGGGCTCAGCTGTAACAGAAAACACTGGGAAGTAAATGGACGGAGGGACTGGAGGGGGAGACGGGTCGGTTCCGGTGCTGAACCGTGTTCTGTGATATTACATCTCACCGTGTGGGCAGAGATTTCAGATCCGACCGAGTCTATTTTAGCGAAAATCAAACAATTGAACGAATGTCAGATCTGAGCCGCTTCACCACTTTTCACGGGTCACATGACAGGATGAGTTTTATAGTGTTTTATGGTGCGTTTAAAAAACCTGTTCAGGGACATATTTCTCAGTTTATATTTGAATTTCTAATAACAAATATATGGGGATTATACTTTGACTTTAGAAAAATAATGGAATTGAATCTATTTATTGTCAAAAATAAATATTGTTTGGACAGTAATGTACGATAAAAACATTTGTATGTCCCAAATGAATACAATACAAAACATGTATTTTGAATTAAATAGTATATATATCAAATAAATATTTTTTAAGCTGGGTCTGTGACTTCCGGTCTTAGCCTCACTTTTTAATACCAGATGTTACCCTTGACCTCCACCTATTCCGGTTCAATATTTTACTACAAATCAAAAGCAATCAAAACATAGGTAAAACAAACAAGAATTTTGTAATTTTACAAGATATACAATTTTTTTTTTTACTTTAATTTTTTCGATTGTTGTTTCGATTGTTTAACCTTGTGTTATCTCAGGGTCAATGTGACCCAAAATCCTTGGGATCACCTTGACCCGGACATAACACGGTAAGGGAAAAAACATGTATTTCATTGTTAAATGACAAAGTCGTTACTTCACTACAGTCACATTAAATATGTTTTATATATTTTAGTGATTCTATGTACAAAGTTGGATGCATGTGCAGCAGCGCTTATAGGCCATACAAGTGATTATTTAAAAAACTTCTTAAAACACTGAAAACCAGCTGATTTGAACATCCATTTCTTGTGACATCATCCGCATTTTTTAAGAATTTAATTGCAAAAAAATCAGAATGTTTTACCAACACACAGATAAACATGACATGCAGGGCTCCGCTCCACTTGTAGAACCATGGTTATATAGATAACTGGGGGGTTTCTACCTCTTGAAGCTCCGCCCTCTACAGGCTGTCACTTTGGGTTTAATCTCCTTGGCAGAGGTAAAAATCATACCTGGCACAAATCCTGAAAAACGCAATTAAACATGTATTTATATTAGGTTAGGTTAGGTTAGGTAGAACTTTATTGATCCCTCAGGAGGTCTCCTTCTGGAATTCTTTTTTTCCAATTAGCCACAGTAATACAGAAATTATTCATAAAAAAATAAATGAAAAAAAACTGAATTCAAGATAGAGCTTTTAACCCAAGATCTTATCATTCTGTTAAAATTTGTCCCCAAATTAGTTTCATATTACGAATTTGTAGTCGATAAATTAGATAGTTTAATAGAAAACGAACAGATTAACAAGCAGAAGTCATGTGACCACCAGTTTAATTGATCCCGAGCTTCCGTCAGAGAAGAAAAGCGAGCGAGGAAGAGACACAAAGCGACTTTGACCGGCGTTTGTTTTCGAGTCCTTGGCAGAGAGAAGCTTCTCTGGCTGAAAGACAATTGGCTGCATGGACAGTCTTTCCATCACTCGCTGTGTGACTGAAGGTTCACGCTGTGTCACTCTGAGCCTCCCTCAACTTCAATTTCGGTTTTCTTTTCGGTGGTCGTGCACACAGAGGCAGTGTGTGTCTCGCTTGATCTCCACAGACTTTTTTTTGTTTGTCTGAAGATTTATTATCTTCCATCGGGCGCGTCTGCTGAGATGATGCTCACCAAAGAGTGAATTCTCAAGTTGAAATCTGCCTGTTGTGTTATTCAAACAGAAATGTATGAATGAGGGAAAAAACTGTTTTTTAAAAAAGGAAGACTGGGTTGTTTTGGCAGCGAGGATTTATCGCGGGGAGTCAGAAAGGTTGGATATAATCCCAGCTGACACCGGGCGAGAGCTCTGGTACGACCGGGTCTCCAACAGTTTGCACTGCCTGGCGAGGAGCGAGACACACTTTCACACTCGTGTTCACACCTGCGAGCGTTTTTTAAACCGTCAACCCTTAACCTTTTCGCCGGCACGGCTGCGATCTGAGGGCGAGAAGGAATTTATCGCCTGTAATCCAGATTATCTGACGCCGGCTCTCACCTGAGCCGAGATCGTGGGTGAAAACAGTCAAAACCTTGGTTCCGTTTGTCGCTTTTGTCGAGAAGAAATACACACTTTTTGTCTTTAACAGCGTTTGTTACCGAGAAAAGTTTCAAAAACATGTAACAATTTCAAGTCTATTTAAAATCAGGAAGACACATAAATCAGTATCTTAATAATGATAAATCTTAAGATCTTCTCAACCTCAACATTTCATTGCACCCGATTTAACGTATTTGTATAGAGCAACTTGTTCTTCCTTGTAAAATCTTCAGAAGTGCGTATAGTTGTGTCTGCTATCGCCGAAAAAAACACAATCTTACTTTTGTGTTACTTAATCTTTTGCCCATTTTAATTTATATTTTTAACTGTTCTGTGAAAGTAACTTCATTATCATTTGTTATATAGAAAGAAAATATATATAAAAATTATATGATGTAATAATATTGACTAATATTATTATTTTTTTATTATTATTATTATTGGAAGAAATAATTTCTTCTTGGCTTTCTTTTTATTTGCACTAAAAAGCTACATATTTTAAAAAAATCTTTGTGGTGATTATTTTTATAGACTAACTTGTTCTTCCTTGTATAACCTTGAGAAATTCTTACTAAGGTTTGTCTTCTGGGCGAAAACATCAATTTGACTTTTGTGTTTTTCATCAGTCATGACATCTTTTATTGTTATAAAATGCAAACATGCTTTATCGGAATTATTACCATTATTATTATTTGTTATGAAGAAAAAATAGTTTTTGACGAATAATAATTTATATTTCCATCATTATTATTTTTGGAGAGGATACATTATTCTTTGTTGTTTTTGTTCCAGTAAAAAGTGACACATATCCAAAGAAGAATACTTACCAAGAATATTTTTGAAAGACATTTATGAATAATATTTTTTCAAATTTTTGCTTTTATTTATTAATAAAAACCGTCAAATTACCTTTAATAATTGTATTATTTAATATGAATATATAATACATTTTATATTATATATAAAAAACACATGACCCGACCCTGGATAAAAACCTATACATTTTGTGACAACTCCACCCTAAATTTTATGCCCCATTTTTGGCGAAATTCATGGTCAAAATTCATGGTAACCCTAGTTTATGCCTTCAGTCTTGGAGCACCTTAACTCATCAAGATTCATCAGTAAAAATTGGGGGTAACTTGTTTTGATGAAACATTTTAGAACTATACTATGAAAGTTAGGTAGGAGGACACGCATCAAGTCCTGATCGACCTCTGGGTTTTGAAACACACTGAAAGTTGGGGTACGTTTCGATACTCGGTACCATAGAAGCATGATGGTCGGTGACTCAAAATAACAGCGTCAGTTTAAAAAACCCTGAAAAGTTACGTCATAGTGTCCCATGTTTGGAGATTCAGAATTCATGGTAACTCTAATTTACATCTCCAGTGAAATCTTGGAAAAGACTCAACCCGGAATTCTTTAAAAATCAAGGTCAGCATGATATTTCAGCTTGTTTTCGGTTTAATTTATTAGAGCTGTAGGTGAGAGTTGATAGGTAAGAGGACACCGGGGCATTCCCAGGGTGAGCTACAGACTAAAAAATGGCCGAAAAGCCTGTAAAAGTTCAGTATTTTGGAGTTAAAGTACTCAAGGATTGAGGGTCAAACAATCTAGAAAGTGTTTTAAAAAGACCGTCTGGTCCAGGTTTGGTTCTCAAAAGCCCTCGGAAAAAGAAAGTGTTCAACCAGGCAACATGTGTCCCGTTAGCTCGCAGACTTGGAAGTATCTTTGTCTGTTTCCAAAATAGCTCTACACCATCGTCGGGGGGTCAAGGGTCGGCTCTTCCTCGGGGTTCCTGCAATATTCATCAACGTCTCCGAGACAGAGGGAAGTGGAGAGGCAGCGCTAAGAGCACTTAGCCCGGATAAACAGCCGGCTAGCACCACGGATCACTGCACTCTCGGAGCCTGCAGCCGGAGACTGGAAAGATTGGAGGGAAAAAAATCCCCCCGGAAACGCCGCCACCGTTCCCTCCGTGAGGCTTTCAGGGAGCAGCAGAGGGCCCCGGTCAAAATGTCACCGGCGTGCCGGCTCGGAGCCGCTTGAAAGGCTCGGGAGCCGTGATATTTATCCTGTGGGTTCGGCCGAGGAGGCGGACGGAGAGAGAAAATATCAGTAATTTCATGGTGTCTTCAGGGGAAATTTGATTTCAGACGGGCCGACACACTGATAAATAGAAGGCGCCACCTGCAATCCTCCGCTAAAGGGGTTGGAAGCAATGAATCTTGGGAGCCCGGCGTGTCAATCATGGACATCGATGAAGTCCCGGGCGACACAAGACCCTCGTGGAACACAAGAGGAATTAGACCAGTAGACTGTAGCCCCTCGAGTCGTCGGCGTTCAAGAAATTTTAACCATGAAAATCACATAATATTGATTCAAGTGAGGCTCCTTATAAACTTCAATATGCTGGATTAACACGTGTCTGAACTGCATTTATATTTCATGGGTTCCCTGGGAGATGATGAGGAACGAACCACAGGAATCCAAGTTTTCACTTAATTTTAATGATCTTAAATCTTATTTATTTTTTTCCAAGTACAGAAAAAGCCGATAAAATCAGTTAAATTATAAAATGATTTATTCTTTTTTCTCATGGATGACACTTGGTTTTGTGTATGTTATTAATAAAAGAAAAATTACATGTTTTTATTTATAATCCAAGAAGAAGCGACTATCCTCCTTTTGTTGATGTATTTTTCAAAACAAATTGACTTTGAATGTCTTTTCAGTAGACCATCTTGTTCTTCCTTGTAAAATCTTGACATTAAACCCGTCTTTTAATAGAAAACACACTTTTCTTGTGTTTCCCATGAATTTCGTTACATTTTCTTTTTTGTTTTTATTATTTATTGCAAGTATGTTTTTTAAATACTCCTCAGTATTATTTGTTAAATCACAGTTAAGGCCACTAAACATAATATTTAATCATTATTATTGAAAAAAAGAGCAAGTATTCTTTGTTGTATTTTTAATTTCTATCTATAAAAACAATATTTGCTGAGAATACTTTGTAAACTTTTAACAATAAAAATCACTTCCTATTAATTCAACTGAGCTCCTTTATTAGATTATTTAAAAATAAATTGTCATTCTTGTACAATCTGAGTTTTTGAAATAAAACTGATATAATTAGTAACATTATTTATTTTAATCAAAACCTTTTGTTTTTTTCTTAAGGATGACACTTGAGTTTCTGTTCGTTACCAGACAACGACAAAAGAAAAAAAAATATTGTTATTATTATTTATGTCATGTTTATATATCTTCTTGCATAGAGAAATACGTCTCGTATTGCAGTTTATCTTCAGCTTTACAAATAAAAATTCAGTACCTCAAGTTTATTTATTTCATAGATCAACTTGTTCTTCCTTATAAAATCTTACAAATGTGTCTATTTTAAGCGAAAATATTATTATTTTTCTTATTCGTGTCATTTCTCTTTTTTGCTTCTATTGTTCTAAACAATTATGGGATCAAATTACAAGCTTTTTTATTTGTTATAACTATCCCTAGTTATCCCTGTGTCATTTAGTGAATTGATTTTCATGTATTTTTCATGGTATTATTTATTTATTTTTTACCTTTAAACCCGAGGACATGCAAAAATTACAATCTATGACATTGTACATTATATTGTTATTATTATTGAACTAGGAGCAATACTTCCTAGCTACACCAACAAGTGAAATAAATATATACATATATATAAAACTATCTTGTTCCTTCTTGTAAAATTCCATCATGGAATAAGCGAAATACATAAAAATATGTCCTAAAAAAACGTTTTTTTTAAATGCTTTTATTCATTTTATACCAAATATAGTCATATTATTATTATTTGTTATCATCGTTTATCAATCCAGACTAACTTATTCTTACTTGTAAAATTAATTTCCACTAAGATGTGTAAAAAATAATATTTGTAGTATTCACTATATTAATCATTAATATTTATATGTGTATCTCCTTCTTTACATGAAGTTCTTCCTTTTAAAATCAGGAATACATGAATAGTTTATACATTTGTCTCTTTTTCAAACCTTTATTTATTGTCAAATCACCATCAAATATTTGTATTATTTGATTTTCATCATGTATTTTAGTACATATTTATTTTAAAGACTTAAATTCTTGTTGAGTGTAAATACACTTGTTTTCATGAACCCAGACCTGTGAGTATTTCAACCACAAAGCACCAGTGTCTGCAAACCGCAGAATCAGTTTTCGTGTCACATTATTATGATAATGGAGCTTTTATAATGTTCAAATCACTTTAATAACGTTTCATCTCAAAACTCTCTCTCCACCAAAAAACAAAATCACCAAAAAGCTTCTTAAAACACATTTATTATCATTAGTTTCAGACCATCCTGGGGTGTCATTTCCACGGCTGTAAACTCCGGGTCAATCACATGCAGATGCCTGATGTGGATTCGCATGTCTCTCCCACACACACACACACACACACACACACACACACACACGCACACACACACATTATCAGGCTTTGATGTCAGCCGTGTCTGTAATGATCAGGGCTTTGCTGTCTCATTTTCCTTGATTGAAGCAGAACGGCGGCATAAATAATTCATCCTCATATATATTGCAGTGTTTCAAATGATGTTTCTTGTAGATTTTGGGTTTGATCCTTCCATTCAAAGCTCATGTTCACCTTTGCTATCCTGTCGCTTCAAAAGCCTAATCAGAGCCGAAACGTTGCGTGACGTGAAATCCCGAGCTTTAAACGGATTATAGACCGGGTTCGGATGTTGAAAATATGAAGTCCAAAAAAAAATGCCCCCCCCCCCCACAGTTCATCTCGTCGCTCGTCCAGTTTTAAGGTAAGGTAAGGTAAGGTAAAACTTTATTGATCCCTCAGGAGGTCTCCTTCGGGAAATTGTTTTTTCCAACAGCCAGCAATTTTCCATAAACAATACAAAATAATAAATAAAAATAAAATAAGAAGAACATAAAGAGAAAAAGAACAAGATGACACAATCTAAGTCTAAAGATAAAGATAAAGAACATAGGTCAAAGAAAAACAACAAAGACAAAGGATACAAAGACTAACATAGAACAGAACATCCAGATACTCTCACTCCACTCCTGCCCCCAACTCAGAATTGTACAATTTAATAGCCCGAGGAATGAATGAGTCCCTGAGTCTATTAGTGTTGCACCTGGGTAGGAGCATTTGTGCACTCATTCTGCTTCTCTGCTCACTGATGACAGTGTTCAGAGGATGACTGTCAGCATCCATGATGGACAGTAGTTTGTTCAATGATCTCCTCTCAGCAACTGTCACCAGTGAGTCCAGCTTCATTCCAACCACAGAAGAAGGGGGACTTGATCAGACTTTTGCCTTTAAGTTTAACCAACATGCTTCATTTTCTGACCTGCAGAGGCTTCAAGACAAAGACGTTTCTTGACCAGTTCAGGTGCAGCTCTGTGTGTGTGTGTGTGTGTGTGTGTGTGTGTGTGTGTGTGTGTGTGTGTGTGTGTGTGTGTGTGTGTGTGTGTGTGTGTGTGTGTGTGTGTGTGTGTGTGTGTGTGTTGTCGTGGCGGGGGTCGTGACGGTCATTCTGGCCACACAGATGGACACAGGAAGGACGCGGGGGGTGTGTAAGGAATCAGCAGGAAGTGTTGTCGACACACTGAGCGTGCATGTGTTTCTGTTGTGTGAATATTAGTGTGTGACTAATCCCCGGGTCTGCCCGACACACCCACCTAAAGTTAATACAACAACATGTCCTGTTCCATGCCAAAGAATTGATAACATTTAGTTTAATAAAACTCAAGTTAACTTGATAATGATTGTGTCGAAAATGATCTAGAACTCTCTAATAATATATAGACTAACTTATTCTTCCTTGTAATTTTTTTTTTTAATGTACATATTTATAGAAATAATGTTTGTGGAAATATATGTTTGTATTTATTTATTATTACTTTCTTAGTAAGTTATTCATATAATGAACCATTTAATAATAATAAAAGAAAAGTAAACATGCAAAATGATCGATGCAGCTCTTATATATACTGTTAATATAGACTCACTCTCTAATAATATAAAAATTAACTTATTCTTCCTTGTAAAATTTGAAAAAAAAAATGGTTTAACTAACATATTTTTAAAAAGAATATTTATTGAAATATTTGTTTGTATTTGTTCATTTATTATCACTTTCCTATATATAGTTATTCATATAATGAACAATTTAATAATAATAAAAGAAAAGTAAACGTGCAAAACGATCGATTCAGCTCTTATATATACTGTATATATAGACTAACTCTCTAATAATATATAGACTAACTTATTCTTCCTTGCAAAATTAAAAAAAAAAAAAAAATTGGTAAAAGTAACATGTTTATAAATTTGAATAATATTTAATAATTTATTATTTCTTTCTTATATAAAGTTATTCATATAATGAACAATTTAATAATAATAAAAGAAAAGTAAACATGCAAAACGATCCATTCAGCTCTTATATATACTGTATATATAGACTAACTCTAATAATATAAATATTAACTTATTCTTCCTTGTAAAATTAAAAAAAATTGGTTTAACAAACATTTATAAATGTGAATAATATTTATTCATTTATTATGACTTAATTTATATAGTTATTCATATAATGAACAATTTAACAATAAGAAAGAAAAGTAAACATGCAAAATGATCGATCCAGCTCTAATATATACTGTAAATATAGACTAACTCTCTAATAATATGTAGACTAACTTATTTTTCCTTGTAAAATTAAAAAAAAAAATTATATGTGGAAATATTTTGTTTGTATTTATTCATTTAAAATCACTTTCTTATACTATATAGTTATACAACCAACAATTTAATAATAATAAAATAACTCATACATTTTTTTTTAGATTTTGTTTAAATAAAAAAGCTTATTTATATGTTTTGAATAATTATATAATATAAAAATATATATATTTGAATTACAAGTGTCATCACGGTAGAGCCCCCCCCCCACTCCTTCATCTCCTTCATTGAATCAGTAAACAACGTCTTTTTTTTTCTTCTCCTGAACAACACAAAAGTCACAAGTTCCCCCGAGAGTGTTTCTCACAACTTTGCAAACACGACCTGTTTTGATGCGTCGGCTTTTTGATGACGCGGGATGTTTCGCTGATCAAGGGCGGTTGGGAAGAGGACAGTGAAGGTGACACACACACACACACACACACACACACACATACACACTTTTCGTCGGCTGCCAGGACACCTGTGAGCTTGAAAAAAAGGGAGAAACAAAGCATCTATTTTTTTTTTTAGTCAGGTGCCAGGAGGCGACGGAACGATTGTTCGTCCCCCGTGTATTTTCCATTCACGGCCCCCGGAAAGAAAGGGAATACTGAGGTGCGAAAGAGAGACCAGTTCATCGCTCTCAATGGGATTCTTTGGACCATTGTTCCGTCTCTCTTACAGAGTCGGTCTGAACTATTTCCACCTGTACAGTAACACAATCGTGTGGCAACAATGCAACACATTTCATCCTCTTTTATTCCCCGAGACGGAATAAAAGAGGATGACAATCTACTAGTTTATTTTAAAATCTATTATTTTGGACGGTTGGTGAGTCAATATAGTTTTTAAAATGTCATTTTTGTCTAGTGCTTTTTCTCATATCCGGAGCCACCCGGGGTCGAGGCCGGAGTTCCTTATAATAAAACTCACTCAGAGCCACAATATCTATGTAACTGATAAACTGAATCAAACATAGTTTGTGGTACCATTAATGCTGTTACACAAAAAATAAAAAGTAAAGACACATTTGAAGAGAAAAAAAACACTTTTTATTAAGCCAAGTATTGAAGTATGTGGTATTTTTGTCAATTGAATTTGGTTAAAAGTTTGCTTCTGGGGAAATTCAAGTCATTAAATCACTAGAAACTAACAAAAAACACACAATAAAATGTATTTCCATTGCAGCAAATGGGCTAAATATACTCACAAAAAACTTAAAAGTAAAATCAACCTAATAACATAATTTGCTTACATTAATGCATTTTATCTACTGGGTTGCTGACCCTAGGTCTAGCGTCTATTACAGCTACCTAGGGTGAGAGGCAGGGGACACCCTGAAAAGGTTGCCATGGCAAACAGAGACAAACAGCCACTTAATCAAACACGAACAAACAATGAAACCAGTGGTAAAAACACACACACTCCACACACAGAGAATATAGGGTTCAACCTACAACCTTCTTGCTGTGAGGATATAAAGCTAGTCCCGGGGGTCAAATCCTCAGGGGCCACATTATATACTGTGACTGATGTGAGGGGCTGAAACCAAACGAAAGGAGCAAAGGATCAAAATAGGATGGAAAAAAATAAAAAATAGTGGGGTTTTTTGTATTTTTTTATACTATAATAGGTTTTTTTAAATAACTGCAGTTGCTCAAAGCCAAGATAGTTTTGCAATCTAGTGTTTTTTTGAAATGAGATCGACGCTTCATGAAGCCTCTTAAGGCGTCATCTACAAATCTAGGAGTCAGTTGGTGGCGCCCTCGTTCTTCCTTTTTCAACGATAGGTTTTATTAAATTACTGCAATTGCTCAAGAAAGATCGCCATCTAGTGGCCTCTCTAAATGAGAATGACGCTTCACGAAGCTTCATTAGGTGCTTTTTTAGTGGTTAGTCGATTTTAGCCTTCTTTTTTTGTTTGTTTTATTATAATATGTTTATTAAAATACAGCAAATGCTCAAAGCAAAAATAGTTCTTCCAATGGTCTTTGAAAATGAGGGCGAAGCTTCATGAAGCTCAAGTTGCTCAAGAAATAATTGTTCGCCATCTAGTGGCCTCTCTAAATGAGAACGATGCTTTATGAGGCTTCATAAAGTGCTTTTTCAGAGGTAAGTTGGTGCTATTTTTTTTAGGCTATAATAGATTTCATTAAAATACTACAGTTTCTCGAAGCCAAAATAATTTGCGATCTAGTGGCCTCTGCAAATGAGGGCAATGCATCATGAAGCTTCACAAAGTGTCGTCTGCATTTTAAGGAGTCAGTTGGTGGCGCCCTTGTTTTCCCTGTTCAATGATTATAGGTTTATTAAAATACTGATGTTGCTCAAAGCCAAAATAGTTCGCAATCTAGTGGTTTTTGAAAATGAGGGCGATGCTTCATGAAGCTTCACGAAGTGTCGTCTGCATTTTAAGGAGTCAGTTGGTGGCGCCCTTGTTTTCCCTGTTCAATGATTATAGGTTTATTAAAATACTGATGTTGCTCAAAGCCAAAATAGTTCGCAATCTAGTGGTTTTTGAAAATGAGGGCAATGCTTCATGAAGCTTCACGAAGTGTCGTCTGCATTTTAAGGAGTCAGTTGGTGGCGCCCTTGTTTTCCCTGTTCAATGATTATAGGTTTATTAAAATACTGATGTTGATCAAAGCCAAAATAGTTCGCAATCTAGTGGTTTTTGAAAATGAGAGCGATGCTTCATGAAGCTTCACGAAGTGTCGTCTGCATTTTAAGGAGTCAGTTGGTGGCGCCCTTGTTTTCCCTGTTCAATGATTATAGGTTTATTAAAATACTGATGTTGCTCAAAGCCAAAATAGTTCGCAATCTAGTGTTTTTTTTAAAATGAGGGCGATGCTTCATGAAGCTTCGCGAAGTCGTCTGCATTTTTGAAAGTCAGTCGTTGAAGATACGTTTAAATCAAACGCTGCCGTCGAAGCCATCGAGCGGTCTCTGAAAAATGATGACGACGCTTCATCAAGTGGTTGTAAAAACGATCCATCGACTCATTTCGGTGTCATTTTAATGTCGCGCTCGAGAGCTGCGGCCCCGCCCACCACTTCACTTTGATGCGTCTTAATCAATAGATCATCAATCTCCATCTTCTTCTTCTTCTTCTATCACCTGTGATCAGACTCGTGGACGGAGGGCTCCAGAACATACATGATCCACATCATCCTCCTATTATTTAATTGACGAGATGAATCACACGGGTTGACATTCAAGGTCGGGAGAGCTCTCAGCCGATTACCTCGTCTGTCTTTACGTCGGATCGGCTTCGACGATGAGGAAGAGACGCTCGCCGGCGAAGATCCATCAGCGCAAACATATTGACCTCCCGACAGGACGTCTGGTTCCTTCTGTGTGACGCCGCCGATGCTGGCGTGTTCCAAATTAATCACACATGATGAGATGATTAATGCGATTTATGTCCGTCTGTCCGTCCTCCATCTGTTAGGAACTACCCATAATGCAGCAGTTAATAATTAAATGTCTTTATGATCAAATATTGAAGGGTAGACTTGAAGCAACCCTGATGACACTTATGAGACTTAAAAATAAAGCTTTGTTGTTTTTTTATTTGCTTCTTTAATAAATGTAATTAAAGTTTTACTTGTTCAAACACTAAATAAAGAATAAAAACTTATTTTTTAAATGTTTTTATTCAAGCTTAACATCTTTTATTTAAAGTCAATCACAGTTTAAATATATGAAATCAAGTTTAGTCCAGCAAAATTAATAATAAATACTCAGAATACAAGAATAAAACACTGAATTATTACTTATTTAGTTTCTAGTCTTTGTTCCAGCTTGATAACTTTTATTTTAGTTATTTTTCTCATGGAAATGTAAAACATAAGAAAATTGGAGAAAAAACAGTTCATGCAATTAAATATTTATTTTTTTGTGGCTTGACATATTTTTATTCATTTATTTTATTCCCAAAAATGTAAACCCTCACTGTTAAAATAAGGAAAATAAATGTTGAAATAAGTCTCAAAATATAATGACGTTAAATTGTAAATAGAACACAATAACAAGTATTAAACACTGAATTATTACTTTATTTTCTTGTCTCTCTATATTCTAGCTTGACATAATTAATGATCTTAATATTTAAAAATAACTACTTTTTTTTAAGATATTCAAAACTTTGCTAATCATAGTTGAAATGTGAGAAAATAGACTGACTTCCAACTGGACATCTTATAATTAAAAAGAAAATCCAAGAAATTAAAAAAAAACTCGCAGTTGAAATTATGAAAAATAAATGTTTATTCCATCAAATAATAAAATAAATGTGTAACTTATTTTAATATATTTTATTTTCTGATTTAAATTGTAGTGACCTGTTTTCCTTTGATGATGTTTACAGTATATGTTTACGAATGTAAGTAGATTTAAACACGTTTCATCAGAAGCAACAGAAAAATCGGTAGCATTGAGACGTCAGCACCGACTTGGCGTTTGAAAGGCGAGTCATGCAAACATCACAGTTTGATGCTGATCTGATGCCCGTCAGCTTCCTGCCAACTGCTGACGCTCTCCATGGTCCTGAAACCCGAGCTCGACGGGACAGTCGCACAGATTAGCTGCGTCGGTTTGTCTCAGAGGTTTGAGGAGCGACGACAGAAATAGTCTGGTTGTTTTACACAAACCTCTTATTTATATTTATCTTTTATCTTTTCTGAAAATACACATCAGGAGTTTGGATTGTTGTTTTTTTTTCCATTATTCCTCCACATTTTTGTTGTTTGTTTATTAGATGCGAAGATAACAGACAAAAGTTTTTTTCGTAGTTAATAAATGTGAGAAAAGCAATCAAAAGTTGAAATGAAAAAAATGCAAAACACTCTCCGGCAAAAACAAGTTGTGTTATTAACAAACGAGTAGAGGCGACAGACATTTGATCGTCTCTGTTCGGCTCCTTCTGAACAAATGTTCATTGAATCGGTGGAAAATGATAAACAATTTATTCAGACCCAAATTGCAACGTGAATTAAAGTTTCATCTTCTAAGTAGGAGGATCCAAAGCATTTAACAAGCAAATTTTGATTAAAAAAATAAATAAAAAGGTAGTGAAAGGAAAAAAAATAACAATTTATAAGACAAAGATGGCCCTGGAGTAGACTTTATGTGGCCCTTAGTCACTGCAACCAGAGACTGAAAAAAACACGAAATAAATTAATCAAAATGAAGCTTTTTGAATTTTTCAAAAACATATTTCTTCTCTGTACATAAAAAAGTTCTCACTTGTAGGTAGGACGGACAGACGGATCAATTGACAGATACATGGATGGATGGATAGATGGAGGGGCAGATAGATGTATAGATAGATCTATGGATTGATGGATGGATTGATTAATGGAGGGATGGATGGATAGATAGATGGAGGGTGGGAGGGAGGGAGGGATGGATGGATGGATGGATGGATGGATGGATGGATGGATGGATGGATGGATGGATGGATGGATGGATGGATGGATGGATGGATGGATGGATGGATGGATGGATGGATGGATGGATGGATGGATGGATGGATGGATGGATGGATGGATGGATGGATGGATGGATGGATGGATGGATGGATGGATGGATGGATGGATGGATGGATGGATGGATGGACGGACGGACGGATTGATTGATGGATGGATGGATGGATGGAAGGATGGACGGATGGACGGACGGACGGATGGACGGACGGACGGATGGATGGATGGATGGATGGATGGATGGATGGATGGATGGATGGATGGATGGATGGATGGATGGATGGATGGATGGATGGATGGATGGATGGATGGATGGATGGATGGATGGATGGATGGATGGATGGATGGATGGATGGATGGATGGATGGATGGATGGATGGATGGATGGATGGATGGATGGATGGATGGATGGATGGATGGATGGATGGATGGATGGATGGATGGATGGATGGATGGATTGATGCACGTAGGGATGGATTGATGGATGGATCAATGGATGGAAGGATAGATGGAGAGATGGATGAAGAATAACTCACATAAAAAAAGCTTCTCAATTTTCACATGTATTTCTTAAAGTAGTATTTTATTTGAAAAGTGAATGAATAAATCTACGAGTTTGCATTTCTTCAAGACACATCTCAGGTTCTGCCTAAAGGTCAATAATAACCAGATAGAAATTCTATTCATTTTTTTCCTCCTTCGCCGTTGATTATTCTCTTCTTCAGATTCACCAAAGACGTCTCCACGTTTCCAATCCCTCTTGCCCTGGAATGACCACGTAAATGTATCGTCTTCATCCTGCGTTTCTATCACGTGTTGTGTTCAGGTGCGGCTCGGTCACGACAGCTATCTGACGGCCCCCGTTAGCAGCCGTGATAGTTTACACTCAGAGAATCCTCTTTTGCAATCCTTTTATTCCGCTTCACGCCCGTCAAGCTGCTGAATAAACACTTCTGACGACAACTTTTCACGAAAATAAAGAGTTTTACAGCGAGAAGATGTCCTTTTACAAACTCTTTTTTATTTATTTTAACATTTTTTAGGATTGATATGCAAAAATAATGGATAAAAATGAAATAAATAAATTAAATTAAATTAAAAAAAGGCAATTTTTATTAGTTTTTAGATAAAAAAAGCTGAAATATATGCCAACAATACTTATATTTATTTTATTTTTTTCTGAAACATGGATATCAAGTCATAATAAAAACATAGTATTAATGCCAGTGGATTTAGAAGCAAATATTCAGTGAGCTTCATAAAAATGACTTGGTGACTTAGAGTTGAACCAACAACTCTCTATTGCCCAAGGGTATTTATTCGTCGACAAATTTGCAAAATAAATGTTCGTTTTGAAAAAGAAATACACACGTCCATATTAAATAATGACAGTAACATAATTCATTTTTTAATATCCAAGAGTAATCGTTTTGCGTAAACACCTCATTATCTTGTTAACGTTTGAATTGAGTCTCAACGAAGATGAACGCGGACGAATTACGAGTCGCACTTGCACAAAGGAACCACGGTAGCCTGATTACAAATAAAGGCTCCAGTCAATTTCTCACGCGTCGTTTCCAAATGAATCAATAATGACTCACCGCCTGATTAAAATTCACAATGACTCCCGTGGCAGATTCCAAACACACTTTCTCCCGTCAAGACTCGCCGTTACTGCGAACAAAACCAAATGAAAAAATGTGAAAAATGATGATTGTTTCATTCAGATGTTCTACTATCAATAAATATGTACTATCCACATGAGATATTTACTTTGTATTTATTGCATCCAATATCTTTTTACTGGACGAATAAAACTTTAATTTTTACATAAATCATATTAAAGTTAAATTCAAGAAGGTTTTAAGTGGAAAGCGATCGAGACCCGAAGACCCTTTTCGTCTCGAAAACATTTAGCTAATTAAGACCGCGAGCGTCGTACTATCCTCGACTAAGGTTTTAGAAGAAGAATTGGGGAGATAAAAGCTGAAAAGAAACTGTGAAAGAGAAGTAATGAATATCAATTTCATCGGATCACACTTATCGCTAATTAAAGTCATTTTCTCGGTCCTATTATAAGCAGGTTTTTCATTGGAAAGAACAGAAAAAAGTCGTTTTCAAAAAGGCATAAAGTGGCTGCGGGATCAAAAGTGTGGAGTTTCACACGCACAGCATGCAGTCGTCAGCATAAAAGAGTCGCAGATAAATGATAATTTTCAGATATTTCCAGGCTAAATGTGCGTTTGTGACGACAGTATCTGTGATTTACATCTACATGTCTGGATGAATCAAACACTGACGCATAAGTTTTACACTAAATCAGTTCATTGGTTCAATTCTGCTTCAATGCAATAACTTCTACACACAAGTATTGTAAGGATATGACAACTTGACTGTAGTCGATCATCAAGATTTAACACACGTTTCAAATAATCACTTGATTAACTGATAATCTTTCATATTTAATTCATAATAAATAATCATTTCCTCTCTTTAGAATCCACTAACTCAGCTACTCGTCAGGTCAGGTCAGGTCATCACTTGCACTGAGAGATACAAAACAATCTGTAGATGACGCCAGCAAGTCTGGTTCCAACAAGGACAAGGACAGACATCTGCGTAAGTCAACCGATAAAAAGATTCTCTCTAGAAGACATCAACTGCGGTAACTTTCCACAACCACCACGTGGCACGGCCATCTTAGAAGACAGAAAGTGTTTAGAATTATTGACCAATAATACAAGCGGAAATGACCAAGTGTTTACCTGAATATTCATACTATAAAAGATCGGCCATTTTGTTAGAACTTTGCGCTTGGTACTCGAAGACGTCTCTAGATTGACTTGAAATGTAAAATGTATATGGTTTTGGTATAGTAATGATGATGTTTTAAGAAAAGTTTCTGTCATTCCCCTCGTGCGATGAAGTGAATATATTCAATATTAAAGTCTTCCCCGCATCTTGGTAGAGTCCAGGTGGATTCTGGCCTTGAGCTCCCAGCATGCAGCACTTAAAAGGGACATTGATTGTCTGATGCTGTAAATGTTGTTTCATTCACCTTGTTTCCTTTTTTTGGGGGGACTTTTTGTAGAATAGATTCTATTTTCTTTGGATTCTAGCAAGATTTCCTCAAACGCTCCACTTCGCTCAGGCCGACCCTAATACATCTGCTTCTAAGGAACTATTTCTTTCTTACTTATAATACCACAAAGGTTCTGTTTTGCTTATTTCATCACTGAGGCCTTCCAGCCCAGTAGTTCATCCTTGGACTGAGGCTTTGTGAGGCTTTGTTTGCTCTACCACACCATCAAGTGGACAATAAGTTTGAAGCTCTGATCTGTAATTTGTGTTTAAATGATTCTGGGTATTTACAAAAACGTGCTTGAATGTTTAAAGAATAACAATTTTCTTACAGTAAGTAAGTAAGTAAGTAATATTTATTTATATAGCACTTTTCCAGACCAGGGTCACAAAGCGCTTAAACAATCAAAACAATACCCAATAAAATATATACTTAAAAGGTCAAGACAACACAGAGAACAACACAGTTGAGTCTCAGAAAATCAAGGAAAAGCCTGCATGAATAAAGATGTCTTGAGATGTTTCTTGATGGTCGACTGGTTCAGGAGCTCTCGAACGTCATCACATACGACACCCTCGATATACACTTCACTGTAATCATCCTGGATTACTCGACACACACTCGTAACACTTGAAAGACACGTCACTACAAAAAAAGCTTCGGTTTCTCTCCTTCTTGTTATTTAAGAAGTAGCTCAAGCTCATGACTGCCCCCTACAGGTCACAAATTGAGGTTTGGACGAGAAATTTCAAGTCAAGGTTGTGTAGGAAAAATTCATCTTGACATCCTACTCATGATGCCAGGTGAGGTACTATAAAGTAAAAAATACATCACAATTAAGGTCGTCTCGCCTTTGAATACAATTTTCCCACGATGTTTGATAAATCCTGAGGAAAATTCCAACCTTTATTTGAGTCTGTGTATCTTTTTGAAACACATTTTCTTAATTAAAACAGGTTCATGGAGGTGAACTTGATAGCATCACAACCTTTAACGAGGTTCTGCAGTCGGCGACGGATCAGAGGATCAGTGTCGCATTTTTTGTCGATAAAGACGCGGAAGACGGTTAATTATTGTCTTCACCTGACACTTTTGACACTTTAAGAAGATGATATCTGGGTTTTTTTTATGCTTTTAAATGAGTAGTTATTTGTTTTCGAGGGCAAACCTGCTTCTTGTGAGCAATCTGTGACACGTATCAGCGACTCACAATCACACAGCCTCGACCCACAACAATTATAACCTTCGGCGAGTCATTATCGACAAGCTCCACGTTAACACTCGGCGTGGCGAACACGGCCGGGTCGGCGTCGAAAATCTCAAGGCAGAAAAAAGGTTGAAGTGAAACATTTATCCGTATAAACCGACAAATGGTCTCAAATGTCAGTTTGGCATTAACATTTGACAACATGTAATGGATGCACATCAAGTGGAAGAGATGTCGGGGTCTAATGGAATCATGGGAAATGTTGAGATATTTCAGGGTGGAATGAGTTTTCGGAGCCGTTCGGCCGCTCGTTGATCACAGAGCGCCGGCGAGGACGGAGCTGCTTCACGCTGGAAGCCTGAGGCGAGTTCTTCTCCACTGGGGGGTTCCATCCTAAAAACAACTCATCAGCCTCGTAACGTGCACTTGATACCGATGCATGAGAAGATGTTTTGGTTTCTTCTCCGTGAGGTTCTGGCTGTGGATGCTTGACTGAAGCCAAATGAAGATAAATATGATACAGATTGCAGTAGTTAAAAGAAAATGTTTGAATTTCATTCTTGCCTAAATTTAATCTATTTATAAAGAGATTTTCTGGAATGTTTTGATGAAAGATGCTGATTACTTTCTGGAACTCCTGTGTTGTTCTCAGTATTATCTTGATCTTTAAAGTGTATATACTTTTTTTTGAGTATTGTTTTGTTTGTTTAAGCGCTTTGTGACCCTGGTCTGGAAAAGCGCTATATAAATAAATATTACTTACTTAATAGGGTTATTATTTTCTAATAACTTTCACTGGAACACATTTTATTTATTTTCAAAATACAAAAGGAACTTTATATACAAAGGACTTTTATAGCGAATAGACACACAGAGAACTGGACCAGAATACTGAGAGAACATTGAATAATTATAACGAAAGAGTTTTGGTCAATAGAGCTAGAGATCAATAGAGACTTGGGTCTTCTTTGATCATAAATCAAGACCGAAAGATAAAAGAAAAAACTGGAAGGATTATGACCTGAGACCGAGTCAGACTTAAATCAAGACTTGGATCGTGATTGGAAAAAATAACATAGAAAAGAAAGACATAGAAAGAATTGGATCATGACTTGAAAGAACAAGAGACCAAGAAAGACTTTGATCATGACTCCAGACCAAGAAAGACTTGGACCATGGCTTGAAAAAACAAGAGACTGCAAAAGACTTGGATCATGACTTGAAAAAACAAGAGACTGCAAAAGACTTGGATCATGACTTAAACAAAAGAGACTACAAAAAACTTGGATCATGACTTGAAAAAAAAAGAGACTACAAAAGACTTTGACCATGACTTGAAAGAACAAGAGATCAAGAAAGACTTGGACCAGGACTTGAAAAAACAAGAGACTACCAAAGACTTGGATCATGACTTGAAAAAAAAGAGACTACAAAAGACTTTGACCATGACTTGAAAAAAAACAGACTACAAAAGACTTTGACCGTGACTTGAAAGAACAAGAGATCAAGAAAGACTTGGACCATGACTTGAAAAAACAAGAGACTGAAAAAGACTTGGATCATGACTTAAAATAAAAAGAGACCACAAAAGACTTGGATCATGACTTTAAAAAAAAGAGACTACCAAAGACTTGGATCATAACTTGAAAAAAAAGAGACTACAGAAGACTTTGACCATGACTTGAAAAAAAAGAGACTACAAAAGACTCTGACCATGACTTGAAAGAACAAGAGATCAAGAAAGACTTGGATCATGACTTGAAAAAAAAAGAGACTACAAAAGACTTTGACCATGACTTGAAAGAACAAGAAACCAAGAAAGACTAGGATCGTGACTTTAAAGAACAAGAAACCAAAATTGAACTTGAAAAAAAGAGACTAAGAAAGACTTGGACATTGACTCCAAAGAACAAGAGACCAAGTAAAACTCTGATCATGATGTGAAAGAACAAGAGATCAAGAAAGACTTGGATCATGACTTTAAAGACTATCGACCACAGACTTTTGGATCATGACTTGAAAGTAAACAAGACCAAGATAGACTTGTATTGTGACTTGGATCATGAGACAAAGAAATACTTTTAGATTATGAACCCAGACCGATACAGACTTGGATCGTGACTTGGATCATGACCTGAAATGAGAAGAGACCAGTAAAGACCCGGATCAGGACTTGAACGAACATGACGTCTAAAATGGCGTCCAGACATACAAACTCACACAATGGAGCCTCATTAACGTCAAACATCCGTTAACAAAAGCTCTCATCAAGAACGTGTCACGTATGTCTGCGAGCGAACGACTTGATCTATTCCAGTCTCTCCCTCCTGGTGCCACTCGGCGTTCAGTGACCCCATTACCTGAGGATTTCATTAAAGCTAATACGTTTGAACCAGAATGGAGGACTCTGAAGAAAAAAGGCGAACACTTGAAGCTTCACTGAATGCCATTTGAAATGTCACCACTCATGCAGGAGAAAAACCCTCTTCATGGCTGGTAATGGGATGAATATTTAACAAGCTCATTATCTGTTCTTGGCAGCCAAAAAAAAAAGAAAAAAAAAAAAAGGCTAAATAGACGGGCTCGCCGTGTTTATCGCCGAGACAATGAATCATTACAGGTATTGTCTCCCGCCGGCTCCAAAGGTGACGCCGCTCCTCTCGTCATTTACCTGCTATTGACCGAACAATGAGGCCTTTATGCCTCAGATTCTGTCCCAATCTAAATAAGATGGTGGTTCTGAAGACGTCTCGCTTGTGGGCAAATGTTTATGTTTTTCGTTATTTAAGACGACGTGAAAAGAGTCTGACCGGTCGTTCTTCAAGTTTACCTTTCAATCGAGAGACACTTCTGTCTGAAAAAGTCGTTTATTCATAACATTATTTAACGTATTAAATGTCTTTAAGACAAAAATATGCAGTTGTGTCGCTTAATTAGACTAATTTTCCATCAATCTGATTTAGTTTTTGTTTTTTTAAGTATATTTTGGTTTATGACTCGGAAATGCTGCCTTATTTGTGAACATTTGTGCTGTCAAGATATTAAAAAAATGATATAAGATTAATTAATTCTGCATGATAAGTCATTAATTCATTGAAAAAAACATCCAAGCTTTAGCTTTGAAAGCTGCTGGAGTCGACTGTATCCTCTCGTCCTCAGTCATTGCAGGATTTGATCGTTCCTGAATTAATTAATTCTGAATAAGTCAATCACTTTTTATTATACTCTTATACCTTGCATTGAAATGCCCTAATTTAAAAAAAAGATGTATTATGGTAGATCAAAAAGATTCATATATAACAAAAAAGTTTGATTTTTTTTTTGTATTTAACAATCAGTAATAGTTACTTAAAGCACCTTTCTAGACCACGTTTGCGCTTGAATAATCAAAAGCAATACACGTTTAAAAAATACCTGCAAATTTAAAAAACTCAAACTTCAAATATATAGAAAATGAAAATAAATGAAATACATTTTTTCGGGTCAATATTATTGTATTAAGTTTACACTTTTGGGATAAACAACGTTTTTTTGTTGTTGTTTTTTTTGCACCAGCAAGAAGAGAATGAAACGAGAAGACTAACTAATACCCAAAATAAATAACAACGTGCAACTTGCGAAGGTCATGAAAAAGGTTAGAGATTTTCAACTAGAATAATGCATTAAAGTTTTGCAGTAATTAATTGCGATTAATCGCATTATTGAACACCTCCAGGAAGATGTGTCGGATCAAAACAGTTGATTGATGTCATTGTGAATGCAAAAACCAATTTACCCCGTAATGAATTGGAATAACACTGTCTTTTTACAAAAGGCAATTATTATTCCGGATCAATGAGCACAAACGTTATTTATTTCCTTCGATATTTCCGCTCGATTTATGACGACAAACAAGGCCGTGTGTCAACAGGTCTCCCCTAATTAATTACCTCCTTCCAGTCAATTAAATATTCCCTATAGATCCAGGTAAAAAAAAAAAAAAGAAAAATCGAAGCTAATTCTATCGCCAGGAACCGCCGTCACGTCGTGAACATCACCTCCCGCGACAATTCCCAGGAGCCCCCGGCCCGAGGGACCGCTGGCGAGGCTCGCCTCGTTTTTTTTGTAATGTTCTGTCCAGATTTCCCCCGAGGCGAAGACGTAGCAGACTGTAATAACATCATTTTCACCGGGACCCGCTTGTGTAAACACACAGACGTTTTAATTACTTCTTTCCCCGCGATGAAACATAAGGTACGAACGTCATCGGTCGTCTGTGCGTCGGACACGATTCTCTCTCTGGAAGTTAAATTTAACTCGGAGCTGCTTCTCTGCCAAAAGAATCCAAGAATAATGACTGTTATTAGCCTCTTTTTTCTTTTTTTTACTCGGAAACTGGCTTTTAAGACGTTCACGACAAGCTCTCGGCTTCTTTGTTTACAGCGAAGCTTTTGTCGTCATGTTGTGAAACTCATTTGCAACTCGGATGGACGATTTTTCCTGAAGTAGATGCTTCTTGTACGTTAGCGTTAGCATCGACAACACTTAAAAAGAAATGGGCCCCGGCAGACTTGGCTCTTGAAATATGTTTTAGATTTTAAATAGATCACTTTTTTTCATTGTTTAACTATATCTTCGAATTGTTTTTAAACGCTTTTTAATTATATTTATTGAACAAATGACTAGTTAGAGTTTAATAGCCTCGCAATGCTAATTGTGTTAGCACCATTGAAACATTAGCTTTAAGGCTAAGCATGTAAACAAGTGATTAAAACAACAAAAAAATCAGGATCCTTTCGGGTTAATATCACATCAAATGGTAAAATACAAATATGATGATTATTAAAAACATAAAAATATTGGTCTTGGTTATTTTTGTTTCTTATTTGTATTAGTAAAATCAATAGATTAAAGAACATATATGTCTTACATATTCATATTTGGTCTTCTAGGTAGACCCAGAATAGAGGGTCATGGGTTCAAATCCAGCAGGAGTCAAACTGAATCCTTTTTGTCTCGTGTTTCTTGAGTGAGGTTTAAAAATCCTACAGAAATTAGATTTTCCATGAATTTTCGTTGGTCTATATGTGTGCGGAGCAATAGCCTGGTTTTCGTATTCAGGGAAATACCTTCCTCTTGTCCCGGGTAGCTGGGAAGTTCTCCCAACCACACAAGAAAGCTTCATTGCGAAGAAAAATGCGACAGTTGATAGTTGAAAAATGGGAGAAAACTTTCCAGAAAAGATTCGGGGCCGCAAGTGGCCCGGGAGCCGTGTATTTATTGTGGCCTTCATGAGGTCAAAGATCATGTGTAGAAGCTAACAAACTTTAGTTGTATTTATTTCAATTATTCCTTAATAGTCTGTTTAATGACTAGAGGGGGTTTGTTTTAGAACTTGATAGATAAATTGATCCCTTAGGAAAATTCCTTTGGGACATAAAATGCTTTTTTTTCTTCAATTTTGTAATTTTTGTAAGGTTTTTTGATTATAAAATATTTATAAAAAAAAGTTATTTCATATCAAAATAAAAATGTTATATTTAATACAATTAATGTGATCTTTTTAAGAATATTTAGCTTTATTTAAATGCTTTATTTCATACTTGTCACTCATATAAATGTGTAATTCTGGGGGTAAAGTTGCTAAACTTAAAATAAAAATGTGTTTGAAATACTCGTTTTATTTATGTTTGTTTTTTTTTGCCCTCATCATATATATATATATAAAGAGAGAGAGAGCGAGAGAGAGAGAGCTAGAGAGAGAGAGAGCGAGAGAGAGAGAGAGCGAGAGAGAGAGAGAGAGAGAGCGGGAGAGAGCGAGAGAGAGCGAGAGAGAGAGAGAGAGAGAGAGAGAGAGCGAGAGAGAGAGAGAGAGAGAGAGAGAGCGAGAGAGAGCGAGAGAGAGCGAGAGAGAGAGAGAGAGCGAGAGAGAGAGCGAGAGAGAGAGCGAGAGAGAGAGAGAGGGAGAGAGAGAGAGCGAGAGCGAGAGAGAGCGAGAGAGAGAGAGAGCGAGAGAGAGAGAGAGAGAGAGAAAGAGAGAGAGCGAGAGAGAGAGAAAGAGAGAGAGCGAGAGAGAGAGCGCGAGAGAGAGAGAGAGAGAGTTAAGAGGTTTTTTTTGTCCTTTCATAAACAAATGTTTTTTGAATTTGAAAAATGACTTAACACTTCAAGAGTCCTGATGATAAAACAAAAAAAACGAAAAGGCCAGAAGAAAAACAAAAATAATGAAAAAAGCACAATGACATTAATTCCAATTAGCTTTATTCAGTTGGTGGTCACCTCCTTTTAAAGTTCACTCGCACATAATATAACATCACAAGTGCCATTGTGTTCAATCCTCCAGGCGTTTCGCGGAGACAGAATTAAAATATATAAATTAAGGCTCATTGCTGTTGATTTCAAAGACCGTCGGACTTCCCTCCGGGGAAGTGGAGCGTCGCCCCCGGAATTGGCATTAATTGCTTGAGAGAGGGAAGTCATTATCTCAGGTAATTATTACTCCGCGTAGAGTAAGGAGCTCGACGAGCCTTCTGTGCCGGACCCCCCCCCCCCGCCCCCCTGTGGAGACAAGTGAGGAGAATTCCAGCTTTAACGTCTTTTAATTGGACAGGCTGTGGCCCCGGAGCTATAAGCTCTCACGGCTCAAGAGGTTTGGACTCGCGGTGGAAGACACGCTTGACGCATCCGTCTTTCAAGACCTGCCCCACAAGACCATGAAGGATTTTACTAGTTAAAAACATGTGTAAAATCTACAATTAAAAGGAAATATTTATATTACATTTCCGATACGTATCACGATACAGGGAAAGAGTGACCCTGGTCTCGAAAAGCGCTATATAAATAAATATTACTTACTTACTTACTTACTTACAATGGTACGATTTATTGCGATATATAGAAACAAGTATATATGTGTAGTATGGTCAGGTACTTGACTCTGGTGTTGCAGTATTTACAAACCACATGACTCTTGATGAAGTCGTAACTGCTTTTATCGTTTTTTATACGATATAATCAGATTTTGTTACGATTCAATTTATTTCGATACACTTTCATTTTTCGGAAAGACTTTAGGAGAAACTGATTTTCTATGGATTGTTCCACTTTTTCGGTTGAAAAATACAACCAAGCATCAGCTTTAAAAGCTGCTGGAGTCGACTGTATCCTCTCGTCCTCAGTCGTTGCATGATTTCATCGTTCCTTTAAGCTGTGGGGGATGTAATTACCGCTGCCATCTAGTGGGTGGTGCAAGTACCATTTCGGTTCACCCTGTTTTTTCGGTCGGGGCACTTCGTATGTGATGGCGTCACACGCTGCAAATGCGAACATCTTTTAAAAAACTTTTCCATGAATTCGTCTAACAAGCAACCGTCCGTCTGTAACTTCCTGATCTGACGACACAAATGCGTCTTTTTACTAGTGTCATTTATTCGCTCAGTTAAAGTGTCATTCACACTTAAAAACGTTTGAAAATAGACATTTGTGTTTGCGGCGTGTGACGTCATCACATCAGAAATGCCCTTTACCGAAATGACAGGGTGGACCGAAATGGTACTTACACCACCCACTAGATGGCAGCGGTAATTACGTCCATCGCAGCCAGAGTAACGATAAAGTCATGCGACGACTGAGGACGAGAGGATACAGTCGACACCAGCAGCTTTTAAAGCTGAAGCTTGGTCGTATTTTTCACCAAAAACAGTGGAACAATCCACAAAATAATCAGCGACTCCGAAAGTCTTTACGAAAAATTTAAGTGTATCGAAATAAATCGTATCGTATCGAGAGAAGATTATATCGTATAAAAAAATGAATAAAAGCAGTTACTTCGTCAAGAGTCATGTTGTCTGTAAATACTGCAACATCAGAGTCAAGTACTCGACAATACTACCTTGTTTCTATATATCGCAATATATCGTACCTGTATCGTGATACGTGTCGTACCGCGGCAATTTAATATAAATATTTATTTTTAATTGTACATTTTACGCACATTTTTAACTAATAAAATCCTTCATGGTGTTTTGGGGCGGGTCTTGAAAGACGGATGCGTCAGAGTCAAGTACTCCACGATACTACACATATATCCTTGTTTCTATATATCGCAATATATCGTACCTGTATCGTGATACATGTCGTACCGCGGAAATTTAATATAAATATTTCCTTTTAATTGTAGATTTTACGCACGTTTTTAACTAATAAAATCCTTCATGGTCTTTTGGGGCGGGTCTTGAAAGACGGATGCGTCAGAGTCAAGTACTCGACAATACTACGCATAAATCCTTGTTTCTATATATCGCAATATATCGTACCTGTATCGTGATAAGTGTCGTACCGCGGAAATTTAATATAAATATTTCCTTTTAATTGTAGATTTTACGTACGTTTTTAACTAATAAAATTCTTCATGGTCTTTTGGGGCGGGTCTTGAAAGACGGATGCGTCAGAGTCAAGTACTCGACAATACTACACATATATCCTTGTTTCTATATATCGCAATATATCGTACCTGTATCGTGATACGTGTCGTACCGCGGAAATTTAATATAAATATTTCCTTGTAATTGTAGATTTTACGCACGTTTTTAACTAATAAAATCCTTCATGGTCTTTTGGGGCGGGTCTTGAAAGACAGATGCATCAGAGTCAAGTACTCGACAATACTACGCATATATCCTTGTTTCTATATATCGCAATATATCGTACCTGTATCGTGATACGTGTCGTACCGCAGCAATTTAATATAAATATTTATTTTTAATTGTACATTTTACGCACGTTTTTAACTAATAAAATCCTTCATGGTCTTTTGGGGCGGGTCTTGAAAGACGGATGTGTCACAGTCAAGTACTCCACAATACTACAAATATATCCTTGTTTCTATATATCGCAATATATCGTACCTGTATCGTGATACGTGTCGTACCGCGGAAATGTAATATAAATATTTCCTTTTAATTGCAGATTTTACGCACGTTTTTAACTAATAAAATCCTTCATGGTGTTTTGGGGCGGGTCTTGAAAGACGGATGCGTCAGAGTCAAGTACTCGACGATACTACACATATATCCTTGTTTCTATATATCGCAATATATCGTACCTGTATCGTGATACGTGTCGTACCGCGGAAATTTAATATAAATATTTCCTTTTAATTGTAGATTTTACGCACATTTTTAACTAATAAAGTCCTTCATGGTCTTTTGGGGCGGGTCTTGAAAGACAGATGCGTCAGAGTCAAGTACTCGACAATACTACACATATATCCTTGTTTCTATATATCGCAATATATCGTACCTGTATCGTGATACGTGTCGTACCGCGGCAATTTAATATAAATATTTATTTTTAATTGTACATTTTAAGCACGTTTTTAACTAATAAAATCCTTCATGGTCTTTTGGGGCGGGTCTTGAAAGACGGATGCGTCAGAGTCAAGTACTCGACAATACTACACATATATCCTTGTTTCTATATATCGCAATATATCGTACCTGTATCGTGATACGTGTCGTACCGCGGAAATTTAATATAAATATTTCCTTGTAATTGTAGATTTTACGCACGTTTTTAACTAATAAAATCCTTCATGGTCTTTTGGGGCGGGTCTTGAAAGACGGATGCGTCAGAGTCAAGTACTCGACAATACTACACATATATCCTTGTTTCTATATATCGCAATATATCGTACCTGTATCGTGATACGTGTCGTACCGCGGCAATTTAATATAAATATTTATTTTTAATTGTACATTTTAAGCACGTTTTTAACTAATAAAATCCTTCATGGTCTTTTGGGGCGGGTCTTGAAAGACGGATGCGTCAGAGTCAAGTACTCGACAATACTACACATATATCCTTGTTTCTATATATCGCAATATATCGTACCTGTATCGTGATACGTGTCGTACCGCGGCAATTTAATATAAATATTTATTTTTAATTGTACATTTTACGCACGTTTTTAACTAATAAAATTCTTCATGGTCTTTTGGGGCGGGTCTTGAAAGACGGATGCGTCAGAGTCAAGTACTCGACAATACTACACATATATCCTTGTTTCTATATATCGCAATATATCGTACCTGTATCGTGATACGTGTCGTACCGCGGCATTTTAATATAAATATTTATTTTTAATTGTACCTTTTACGCACGTTTTTAACTAATAAAATTCTTCATGGTCTTTTGGGGCGGGTCTTGAAAGACGGATGCGTCAGAGTCAAGTACTCCACAATACTACAAATATATCCTTGTTTCTATATATCGCAATATATCATACCTGTATCGTGATACGTGTCGTACCGCGGAAATTTAATATAAATATTTCCTTTTAATTGTAGATTTTACGCACGTTTTTAACTAATAAAATCCTTCATGGTCTTTTGGGGCGGGTCTTGAAAGACGGCTGTGTCACAGTCAAGTACTCGACAATACTACACATATATCCTTGTTTCTATATATCGCAATATATCGTACCTGTATCGTGATACGTGTCGTATCGCGGCAATTTAATATAAATATTTATTTTTAATTGTACATTTTACGCACGTTTTTAACTAATAAAATTCTTCATGGTCTTTTGGGGCGGGTCTTGAAAGACGGATGCGTCAGAGTCAAGTACGCAACAATACTACGCATATATCCTTGTTTCTATATATCGCAATATATCGTACCTGTATCGTGATACGTGTCGTACCGCGGAAATTTAATATAAATATTTCCTTTTAATTGTAGATTTTACGCACGTTTTTAACTAATAAAATCCTTCATGGTCTTCTGGGGCAGGTCTTGAAAGACGGATGCGTCAGAATCAAGTACTCGACAATACTACACATATATCCTTGTTTCTATATATCGCAATATATCGTACCTGTATCGTGATACGTGTCGTACCGCGGAAATTTAATATAAATATTTATTTTTAATTGTACCTTTTACGCACGTTTTTAACTAATAAAATTCTTCATGGTCTTTTGGGACGGGTCTTGAACGACGGATGTGTCACAGTCAAGTACTCCACAATACTACAAATATATCCTTGTTCCTTTATATCGCAATATATCGTACCGTTGTGGTAGATTCTTTCCGATACAAACCCTTGGTTTTTAACATCCATAAATTGTTGTTTCTGTTCTTAAGAGTTCATCCTGCGACCGGTTTCTGAAGAGGCAGTTTCTTTTCTTCTAAGGTTATAAAAGTGCAACAGCTGTGTAATGTAACCGGTTCACCTTCACTTTCACCTGCTTGTTCTGGTCCTTGGGAGGATTGAGAAATCCGAGGGTGAAGTCTGGCTGATACATCGGAGCTGGTACATAGAGTTCTGCAGAGAAGTGTGTGTGGAATCCTTATTATCCGCCGCCGTTGCTGTTTGCGGTTCAAATGAAGGTCATGGATGCAGGACCCAGCGTGGAGACAACAGGGGAGAGAAAACACAAACCGAACACAAAAAGCTCTCGGAGTTGAGCTGCTTATCGGCGAATAAAAAGGGGGGGAAATCCCCGTCCGGCCTGTGAACTACAAATGAGCCTTCAATCACAGGAGCCACATGCGATTTGCAAACGTTGTCTAAAAAGCTGTTCTGTTGTTTTGTTTTTTTGAAGATTTAAACATTTACTCCACTTGAATTCTTGGAGTCGTGTTCTCCGGCAGATATCTGCTCCGTCCTTGAAAGGCTGCTGTTTTATCAATGCCAGACTGTGATAAGGGCGGACATTCATGGAATTCTTTGTGGAATTTCAAGCTTTTTGTGACAATATCAAAGGCAAACACAACACAAAAATCAAGCGGGTACGTGACTAGGAATTGTCTGGTTGAACATAAAGGTGCCTTTTCTTGGGGAGATCCTGGCATCACTGTTGGCTACTCTCTTGTTTTCACTGCATTAAACGCAAATTTGTACACCTCTGACTGAGCCAGAAGATATTTGGGAACGTTACAAAGATCCCTGATGAGATAAAACTAGGGCAGTATGTAGTTGTCGGGTCAAATCCTTATATATCTTGTATATGTAAAGACTACTAGCTGAAGAACCCGGGGATTTTAATGGGATCCAAAACGGTGGAAATATTTAGAATGAAAAATGCTTGACTTAATACAGTATATTGTCCCTTTAATATACTTGCATGGACTTAGGGGTCATTTTTCGGCCAATTGCGACAGATATCGGAAAAAGACGCGTTAGCCTTTAAGGGCTAAAACGCTAAAATTCAGTTTGTTCCTTGAAATTAGACGAACAAAATGATATTAGAAAAAATGATATTTAGCCACGCCCACTGAAAACGCTTTTCTGTAGATGACATCTTGTTTATCATAACCACGCCCACTCTGCTGCGATTAGTCAATCATCGAGGTTTGTCGCCATAAATCCTGGAAGTCTCCAGCTCCAAGGGACTCGTTGTATAAACAAAGCGGGGTTGGATAACAGTTGGCTGGAAGAGTGAAGCCATTTTTATGTCATAATGGACTCTCGTAACCTCTCCTTTGCTCAGATTTCAGACGAACTTTATAAAGTAATACGTTGAAAACATGGTCATGATGAGAGACGTACTGCATCTCTGAGATAAAGACTTCAACATTTTGAAAGATGTCAGGAAGTCGGGAAGTTAAAAAACATCCATTGCGTTTTTCAACATAACTTGAATTGACAGCTTCCACTTTCCTAGTTGCATTGTGGGAAACCTTCCGACCCAACCTTTCGCCTCGAGGAGGAAGTTTAACGGACAATCTTACCCACGTCCCGTGCAGACAACATTTCTCAGCTTCCTCCGAAAAAAGGTCGTACATTATAATAAACTCAGAGGCCAGAGCGAGGAGTCAGTTCATTATCGCAGTATTTTAAAACAACTCGACAGTTAAGGGCTCACTTCCTCTCCCGGTTTATAGATGCTGTTATGACGGAGCATCAAATTCTAATCAGGTGAGCATCTGCTCAGGAGTGGGGGAAGAAAAAAACAACTCTGTATTTACAGCAGGAAATAAAAATTAGAGCTTTCGAGGATATCGCTGGATTTCTCCGTCTGCTGCGCGGGATAAGAACGATGATTTATTCAAGTGTTTTGCCTGAGAGATGATTTTCACAGCCAGTTTCTCCTTTTAATCAATGCCTGGATAAGCAGGTAGGCCATTCCTGTAACTCACAGCACCTGCACCGTCTCACTCGGAGGGGGAAACAAAACACCAACAAGTGCCGCCGACGTTTTTTTTTGCTCGTGAACACTCGGAATTCAACGCGCGCCCTATTGTGATGCCGAGGCTGATGTGAATGGAAATGGCTTCGGGAGCCTTAAGGATATGCAGATGAAACATTGAGATGCAAGCCTCGGGTTGTGATGCGCCGCCTGATTAGACAAATTTAAAAATAGCCTCCCGCCTGTGCTGCTGCACCAACAACTCCAGCAAACAGATCGCAGGGAATAGAGTCGTTGAAATACAATGAATAAATGTTTGTACTCACCAATCACAAAGTTGTTGACTCTTCAAGACACTTTCATTAGAGACGTGTAAATGATTTCTCTGTGATTTTTGTGCTTGAATCTTATGATTTATTTTCCTTAAAAGTAGAATACTAAACTTTTCTACTAATTATATTAATAACGATAATACAAATGCATTTATTTAATCTTCAAAGTTTGTTTTATCTTTATTTGTTTGAAACTGTCGGTTGAATGTGCTTTGTTCTTTTATTTAATACAATATATACTTGATATAAATACAGTTCTACGTTTTAAGATTAGATTTATTTTCTGAAATTTACTTTTAGAATCCAGATCAAGAAATGTATTTGTCAAAAGGCTCCTTATCTTAACTAAGTTTCCATCTTTCAGACCAAAACACACCCAAATAAATACATTTAATTTGATATTTATTGTGAACCACACATCCACATCGGTGATGATGAGGATGATGAGGATGATGAGGATGAGGATGATGAGGATGATGAGGATGATGAGGATGAGGATGAGGATGAGGATGATGATGATGATGATGATGATTATGATGATGATGATGATGATGAGGATGATGAGGATGAGGATGATGAGGATGAGGATGATGAGGATGATGAGGATGAGGATGATGAGGATGAGGATGAGGATGATGATGATGATGATGATGATGAGGATGAGGATGAGGATGAGGATGAGGATGATGATGATGATGATGATGAGGATGATGATGAGGATGAGGATGATGATGATGATGATGATGATGATGATGATGATGATGATGAGGATGAGGATGAGGATGAGGATGATGATGATGAGGAGGAGGAGGATGATGATGATGAAGATGAGGAGGAGGATGAAGATGATGAGGAGGATGATGATGATGAGGAGGATGATGATGATGATGATGATGATGAAGATGATGACGATGATGATGAGGATGATGATGATGACGATGATGATGAGGATGACGATGACGATGACGATGACGATGACGATGACGATGATGATGATGACGATGATAATGATGATGAGGAAGGGGAGGATGATGATGATGAGGAGGAGGATGAGGATGATGATGATGATGATGATGATGAGGAAGATGATGATGATGATGATGATGAGGAAGGGGAGGATGATGATGATGAGGAGGAGGATGAGGATGATGATGATGATGATGAGGAAGATGATGATGATGATGATGATGAGGAAGGGGAGGATGATGATGATGAGGAGGAGGATGAGGAGGAGGATGATGATTATGAGGAAGATGATGATGATGATGATGATGAGGAAGGGGAGGATGATGATGATGAGGAGGAGGATGAGGATGATGATGATGATGATGATGATGATGATGAGGAAGATGATGATGATGATGATGAAGAGGAGGGGAAGGAGGAGGAGGATGAGGATGATGATGATGATGATGATGATGAGGAAGATGATGATGATGATGATGAAGAGGAGGGGAAGGAGGGGAAGGAGGAGGAGGAGGATGTTAATTTTATCTATTTTGAGTCTTTCTTGCACATTACAATGAGTCTTAACCAGGATTAGGAGTTAAGATGTGTATCAGTGACAGACGTTCAGACTGTGTTGTTGCCAAGAATGTGAAATAAGTTTGAGCCAAAATCAATCAAATCTCTTCATGTCTGTTTTATCAATGTATACATTTTCTAAATATACAATTCATTCTCTTTTAAATGTTGGCTTTTATGGATTAATTGTGAGTAGGCATAAAATAGAATTGTGTTATTCCTTGTTTTTTTTTATTGCACTTGCCTTCATAAAAAGCTTTTTTAATAAATAATCATTTAAATGTTGTATTTTCCCCAATGAAAGCAAAAAACTGCATCATATGGTCTTATTTTTGATAGTTTTTACGTGTACGTTTTTCTTTTTTAAGTGATTGCGATCTCAAATTGACTTTATTGGGGACAAATTGCATTAAAATGTTTATTTTTAAGGTCATTTTTTTATTGTTCGTTCACTATAAAGTTGGCGACTAATTTTTGTGTGATCGCACAAGATAATCTATACTTTATTGACAACAATTTTAGAGACAAAATGGCCTCCATTGGTTTCCTGGTTTAATACTCTGGTGATTCTGAAGTAGAATCAGCAGCAATTCTCTCACAACCAAAGCATTTTGGTTCATATTTTTCAAAACGACTTAATTTGAGTTGATTTCGGGACTAATTGAATTCGAGCGGATAATTTGGTGCGACTTCAAAGATTACAGTCGTGATTCGACATTCAAGTCTGGTCCGGGAGCAGGAAGTGATAACAGTCGTTGTAATTGAGATCAAACATCGTCGAGAGATCACTCAACCGAGAGGAAAAAAATAATCTCTGGTTTCCTTTTGATCACTTCACATTAAAAGCCTTTTACGTGTCAAGCCTCCACTCGTGTGACAAAATGGACCTCATTTCAGAAGCAATTTCACCAAATAGTTGTTTGGTTGTTCCCTGATGACTTTCTCGCCTCACGTCAGTGGAAATTACAGAACGTTCAAATGCAGAATTTTGGCAGATTTACTCTCAACGTAAAATCCACAAACACAATTTGATTTAACTTTTAAAATGTTTATTTTTAAATATATATGCTGCCTATAAATACATTACGTTTTGATGCATTTATTCTTTAATAACTGAATTTAGTTACGTTTTTGATGAAAGATTGTATCTGTTTTTATTGTAGAATTCAATTCAATTCTTCGAACCCGAAAGATTTTCTAGTAGCTCTATTATACCAACATGTTTATATTGTTTTTATAATTTTATGTTTTATAGTTCCCTTCAAGAAACTTTATTTTAATATTTCTTATCTTTAAAACATCTGTCTTACTGTTGTCTTTTTGTATGGTGTCATTTTGTGGGCTATAAATAAAATGTATTATTAATATTATTAAATATATAATTTAAAAGCCACAAATAAAAAAAATATTGAATTTAGAAATGTATTTGCGAATTATTGGAATAAAAATATGTTTTATTGAAAATAGTTTCTCTCTTTTAACAATCAAATCATTGAATTCAACTATTTAATAATCATAATTAAATGTAAATAAAATACAACATATTAAATTCAAGCAATCAATATCCTGTCGCCAATGCTGTTCTTTCTTGTTTTTGCTTCTTAATAAAAGAAAATTGATTTCAAGCTTTGTGATTAACTCCTTATCTCTTAATACCATCTTAAGCTTTGGGTTCTCATTAAGTGAAATACTCTCCCCGTGACGGCCAGGATTCATGGCTAAGAACGGCGATTAAGAAAAACAAGTCAATTATTATTGTAATTGTCAATAAACCGTCGAGCGTTGATAAGAAGCCTGATCTTTAAAGAACTCGTATTTTTTAATCATCACCTGATTTCTTAAAAACCCATAATCCTTCACTTTGTAAAAATCAACTTGTATTTCCTCCCGTCTTTTTAACCTAAATAAATGTTTCTCTGTGTATTCATGTGGTTTGTCGACTCAAGCCTTCACTCAAGTAGGACCTTTTCGTTCGGAAAACTAAAAATGCGAAAACCCTCAAAAACTCCTGTTGGAAAACTGTGACCCGGACCATGATCCTTCAGGGCGCATGTGTAGGCTTGAAACCTTAAAAATAAATGCAGCGAGTGGGCAGAGAAGTGCAGCGAGGAAGTGAGTGATGATGGATGAATCTATGAGCTGCTCGATTAAGCTTGAATGAAACAAAAGAAGTTTTACCTTCTCCAGAGACAAATACAGACGTGGACCAATCACAGTCCAGAGCAGACGACTTACATCATCAGCAGTAACAGCCACTGAGTAGATTAAAAATACGAATGAAAAAAAAGGTCAATTTTTGTCACCGACACGACAACATTTTTATCCTCATTTTCAAAAAACGTTCTCCCGTCTGCTTTTGAAGTTTAATATTTTTGCATCTAGATTCGATTCGATTAGATTAGATAGACTTTATTTATCCCTGTGGAAATCTTCTTCCTTCTGCAGACGAAAGTTTCAGACAAGAACAAAGTGCAAATAAAAGAACAGAGTGCAGGGATGACTAAGTGCAAATATAAAGAACATAGATCAAAGGAAATAACTCAAGTAAAAGGATGAAAAGATAAAGATAAAATAGAATAACATCATCCCTTCACTCCACTCCTGCCCCCAAACTCAGAATTAAACGGTCTAATATCACAAGGAATGAACAAGTCCCTGAGTCTATTAGTGTTGCATCATGGGAGGAGCATTCGTGCTCCATCTGCTTCTCTGTTCACTGATGACAGTGTTCAGAGGATGACTGTTGATCGATTGATTGATGAAGGGAGGAACGAATGATAGTTTCATAAAAACAAGAACAAAGTGCTAATAAAAAGAACAAAGTGCAAGGAATGAAAAAGTTCAAATATAACAGATTAACGTAGAATAAAATTTGTGGGTTGAAACAATTTGAGACGTAACAGCATTTTTCCACTAGTTAACAGGTTGTGCTATCTCTTTGAACTTTGTTCTTTTTATTTGAACTTTGTTCTTGCTTTTGTGAAACTTGCCGTACCTTCTTTCATCCGCTGTGAACCGGAAATCTCATTTCTCCAGAGGGATTAATAAACTCTAGCTATATAACTTAAGTAGTTAAGTAAGTAAGTAAGTAAGTAATATTTATTTATATAGCGCTTTCCGAGACCAGGGTCACAAAGCGCTTAGACAATCAAAACAATACTCCAAAAAGTACATACTTTAAAGATCAAGATAATACTGAGAACAACACATGAGTTCGAGAAATTCAAGGAAAAGCCTGAACAAATAGAAACGTCTTAAGATGTTTCTTAAAGGAGTACAGTGAAGAATTTGAACAGAAAACTTGCATCTAAACTATAGTAGGAATTAAACATGGAGTCGTCCAGGACAGTTTAGAGAAAACTTTCTTGGGTTCCTTGAGGTTGGAATACGCACATTTGGTTTCCTTTGGTAGAATATTTGTCTTATGCTTTTGCTCATGTTTGAATCGAACCGTTTTTCTGTCTTAACACAAGTATGTCGTTAATTTATCTTAGTAATAATAGAAGTTGAATCTATCCTTTGTTAGTATTACTATTTTAATTGAACACGTAGCATATCAACAGTTTCTTTGGGCAGCAGTGAGCTAGCCTGCTTTCTACTACTACATTACTACTTACATCACTGATCTGATCCAGCCTTACACCCCAGCTCGGGCTCTGAGATCTGTGGATCAGAATCTACTGATGGTTCCACGCACACGGTTCAGGACCAGAGGAGAGAAATCTTTTCAGGCTGTTGCTCCTAAGCTTTGGAACGATCTTCTCTCTCTTTGCGCTTGATGGATCTACTGACTCCTTTAAGAAACATCTTAAGACGTTTCTATTCGTTCAGGCTTTTCCTTGAATTTCTCGAAGTCCTGTGTTGTTCTCAGTATTATCTCGATCTTTAAAGTATGTACTTTTCTGAGTATTGTTTTGATTGTTTAAGCGCTTTGTGACCCTGGTCTCGAAAAGCGCTATATAAATAAATATTACTTACTTACTTACTTACTTACTAAGAGTTGTTCTTGATTTTCAACAAGTATAATTTTGACTTCAATTGCAGGAAAAATATGTAATTTTAAACGTCTTTTTTTTGGTTTGTTTATTCCAAAGTGGGTGGCTTATTTGTGTATGAAGCGTTAGATAATTTAACGAATATTTTTTGCTTTTATTTTCAACAATTTAAGAGACAAATTGGTCCTGGTTGAATAGTGCAATGATTCTAAAGTAGTTCATAGAAACATCTTCTCATCAGCAGCTATTCCCACAAAATAAACTTATTTTGGTTTATATTTTTAAAGGGATTTTTGAGTTGATTTTGGATTGATTGAATTCAAATGGGTAATTTAGGTGCGACTTCAAAGATTACAGTCGTGATTCGACATTCAAGTCTGGTCCGTGTGCGGGAAGTGATAACAGTTGTAATTACCAATCGAAAATCACACTTTTTCTACTCATTTTGAGTTCAATTTTTCTTATTCGGCCTCCGCCTTTTGAGAAGAGTCAAAACCAATCACGCAAGGACCCACAATCCTTCAGGAGTCAAATTTACAAGTCAAAACACGTCATATTATGAAGCCACAATCTTCTCAAGTGAAAAGTTACACCACAATTAAAAGAGGTTTTTGTTTTAAACTCTGTTTTGATGAAAGTCTGCTGGTTGGGGCGCCGCGAGTGGGCTGCCATGTTATTGCTCTTTTTACGACACTGGAGCGTAGTGTGATTGTGAAGCAGCAATTCCTTCTCAGCAGGTCCACTCTGAAGTCAGAGCGCATGAAAATAGGATTTGTTAATGTTCCACAGGAGACTCCAGTCAATCAAGACCCACAATGCACCGAGGCTGTATCATGTCTTTTTAATACTAAACTAAATGGTTTTTTTTTAGCTTCAACACAGGCTGTATAGTTTAATAAAAGACAATAAAGGATTATTTAATGAAATAAAAGTTCATATTTTCAAGTTCAGTTATTCTATTTGTATTTTTATTTGAGTTTAAGATTTTATTCATGTTTGCACAACTGTAGTTAGTGATACCCTTTACTGAAAATGAAAATAATTAGGATTCAAATTCTGAACTTTTATTGATAAATATAGGAAATTGAAACTAAAGGCCAAAAGTTTTGATCGAATTTTTTTTCCTTCATTTATACTTCTTTTTTTTTAACTCATCTTTATTGTGTAATTTAGAAGATCTGTAACTAACATCTGTAGATAATTTATTATATAATTTAAATGAACTTATATACCTACATTTATCAAAATATTGTTTTATTTTTATTAACGACTTTTCTCCTGTATTTTTAAACATATTTTCTCACTAATAAATAATTTATTTGTTTGTACTCGACTAATTTACTTGATTTAATTGTTTATTTTGAGTATCATTGTCTTTCATTAAAATAAATTAAATAATAATAATAGTAATAATAATAACAATAATCATAATAATAATAATAATAAACTCTCGGGCAATATTTACACATATAGACAAAAGTCTAAAACAGTTAATAAAATGTTTCTATTATTCATAACTTCTATTATTAAAAAATCGCTAAAAAAAAAGCTAAATAACTTGTACACTGAAAACTGCCCAGAAACAGCTATTAAAGTATTCCTACAAAGAGACTATTTGTATTTATTCATAATATAATTTTCTCCTAGTTTTCAAAATGTAAAAACATTTCTGGAAGTACAACAATATTTTCTCACTTATCAATCATTTGTTTCTGAGTTAGTTAAATTATTGTTTTGTGTATCATTGTTTTCCAATAAAAAATAAAGAATAAAAGAAAGTCTCAAGAAATATATACACATATATGAAAATGTCTAAAACAACAAATAATTATGTTTTAATATTTATCATTTCTATAATTTTGCTCCGGGGCCTGTTTTTTTTTTTAGATACTCCCCCTACAGGCACTTGATGGTAATAAAATTAACTAAAAGTCGACCTCAATGACCCAAATTTTCAGGCAAACATCTAAAAAACTGTGTCAGTGAAAAGTGAATAATATAAGTAAATAATTAATTTTTATTTATTTGTATAGCGCTTTTCCAGACCAGGGTCACAAAGCGCTTAAACAATCAAAACAATATTCAATAAAGTATATACTTTAAAGGGCAAGATAAAACTGATAACACAACAGGAGTTCCAGAAAATCAAGGAAAAGCCTGAACAAATAAAAACGTCTTAAGATGTTTCTTAAAGGAGTCAGTAGATCATCAAGCTCAAAGAGAGAGGAAGATCGTTCCAAAGCTTAAGAGCAACAGTCTGGAAGGATTTATCTCCTCTGGTCCTGAACCATAAGTAGATTCTGATCCACAGACCTCAGAGCCTGAGCTGGGGTGTAAGGCTGGATCAGATCAGTGATGTAAGGAGGAGCCTGACCATGAATAGATCTGAAAGTAAGAACCAGAATTTTAAAGTTGATCCTGAAAGAAACTGGCAGCCAGTGAAGCGTTTTAAGGATCGAAGAAATGTGAGTTCTTCTACTAGAGCGGGTCAGAATTCTCGCTGCAGAGTTCTGAATCAACTGCAGGCGAGACAGATCCTTCTTGTTAAGACATGAAAACAAACTGTTACAATAGTCCGGACGAGAAGAAACAAACGCATGGATTACAAGCTCCAGATCATGTTGTGACAAGTTTAGAGATTTTTCTCAGTTGAAGGAAACAGTTTCTGGTCAGTTTTCTTTAATGTCGAACAAGAGCCATGTCTTTATCAAATACAACACCCAGGTTTCTCAGGCTCAGTTTGACAGACTGACCTAAGTCACCCAAGTACTGACTCAACCCTGGAATCTTATCATCGGGAGACGTAAATACATAGAAAGTCTTATATCTGCAGTGTTTGATTATATCGGCTGTAAAAGTTTATGAGACACTGGTCGACACACAACGTCTCAGACAGAAGTCGACCAAGTTATTATTAGTCCAGTGATGAGAGGCGTGAGTCACCGAGGGAACCTCGATCTTTCCGTCTTTCTATAATGTGAACGTCCGTGTGGTATGTGGGTGCATGAATCAGGACTTCTGTCAAAGCTGACGTGTTTGCTCTTTAAGTTTCATCTACTTTAAAAAATAACCCATCAAAACCATCTCTATTTCTTTGTAGGTTTGATGAGGTTAATAATGAACTTCATGCTTTTACATTCACAAGCTATTTTCTATTTAGATCAGAGATTTAAGTCATGGGATCAAACTTTAAAAGTGTTTATTTTAAAATCGTGCCTTCATTAAAAAAGCAGAAAAGCAGAGAAAAAATGCTACTTTCAAACATGTATTCCAGAAGGTACTTATAAGGAATGCTTTAGACTATTTTTGGGGGGTTAAGTTTTCTTAAAATGTACGTTTGTGTTGATCGAGGATACAGTTTACAAGGTCATATTCTGAAGGATATGGATGGATGGATGGATGGATGGATGGATGGATGGATGGATGGATGGATGGATGGATGGATGGATGGATGGATGGATGGATGGATGGATGGATGGATGGATGGATGGATGGATGGATGGATGGATGGATGGATGGATGGATGGATGGATTAGATAGACGGACGGATGGATGGGTTGAATGATGGATGGATGGATGGATGGATGGATGGATGGATGGATGGATGGATGGATGGATGGATGGATGGATGGATGGATGGATGGATGGATGGATGGATGGATGGATGGATGGATGGATGGATGGATGGATGGATGGATGGATGGATGGATGGATGGATGGGTTGAATGATGGATGGATGGATGGATGGATGGATGGATGGATGGATGGATGGATGGATGGATGGATGGATGGATGGATGGATGGATGGATGGATGGATGGATGGATGGATGGATGGATGGATGGATGGATGGATGGATAATGGATGGATGGATGGATGGATGGATTGATGGATGGATTAGATAGACGGACGGACGGACGGATGGATGGATGGATGGATGGATGGATGGATGGATGGATGGATGGATGGATGGATGGATGGATGGATGGATGGATGGATGGATGGATGGATGGATGGATGGATGGATGGATGGATGGATGGATGGATGGATGGATGGATGGATGGATGGGTTGAATGATGGATGGATGGATGGATGGATGGATGGATGGATGGATGGATGGATGGATGGATGGATGGATGGATGGATGGATGGATGGATGGATGGATGGATGGATGGATGGATGGATGGATGGATGGATGGATGGGTTGAATGATGGATGGATGGATGGATGGATGGATGGATGGATGGATGGATGGATGGATGGATGGATGGATGGATGGATGGATGGATGGATGGATGGATGGATGGATGGATGGATGGATGGATGGATGGATGGATGGATAATGGATGGATGGATGGTTGGATGGATGGATGGATGGATGGATGGATGGATGGATGGATGGATGGATGGATGGATGGATGATGGATGGATGGATGGATGGATGGATGGATGGATGGATGGATGGATGGATTTATACAATAGAAAAGAAAACACCCAAAAGAACTAGAAATTTCAAAATCAGGTCTCAAACATGATTTTTTTTTTTTAATTTAATCCTGATTAAAATTATCCAGTTTTGGAATTTTCAATTTTTCATGCCAACACTTAATCTGGATGACCGGTGCTCTTAAAATATCCCAATATGGGCTACAAGCCATGTAAAGAAGCATATTTGTGGCTCATTTGAAGTGTTTAAAATTAAAAAAAAAAAAATGTATGTTTAAAAAAAAAAAGAGCTAAATGTCAAATATTTAATGAACTTACTTTCAAAAATCATCGTAACATTTGAAACAAATTGAATGCCAAAACAATTAAAATTATTTAAAAAATATGTATGCAAATTCATTGTTTGCCCAATTTAAAAGTTTTACTTTAATATTTCCGAAATCCAGCTTTAAACCGATGATCACGATAATCCTTTTTTTTTAATTATCAGCGATCGTACCGTAACGTTTTTGAAGAACAAACTGAAGGTTTATTCCAGATTAAGACTAGGATTAGATAACATGATACGATCCTACTTCAGAAAACTTCTTTCACTTCTAAACAACCCATTTTCAAGATTGAATTCAATCCAATAACCAAAAGACATTCGATTATCTTTGACAAATTTGCCTGAGAATATCAGAAAAATCGACTTCACGTGAAGAAGGGTCGATCACGGACAAACTGGAACCGCGGGGCTTTTGCGGTCCTAAGCTGGTGCTGATTGATGATTGGTCATTAAATGTCAAGATGGAAACAGGAAGTAGGAGCAAAGATAACACATCGAAATGAAAGAACAAACAAAACGCAGGACAAAACCCAAACGTTTCAACCTAGTATTTTTTTTTTTATTAGTAATAATAATTCCTCATATAACGTTGTTAAGTTAAGATACATTTTTTGGTTACCTCAAGAAAATCTATTAAATTATTAAAGTTGTTTTTTATAAAAGTAACATTTTTGCTTTATATTGTATTATAATGTATATTAAATTACCTAATAAATGATAATTGATAAGGACTTTTTTTTTGTTGTTCATAATCTGCTTATTAGTTGATTATTTAAGTTTTGTTGATTACTTATTTTAATTGATTATTTAAGTTTTGTTGATTACTTATTTTAATTGATTATTTATTTTATTTATTTTATTTATTTTATTTATTTTATTTATTTTATTTATTTTATTTATTTTATTTTTAATGTCCTTTCATTCTTTACTTCATGTTTTGCACCGTGGGTCTGAGAGGACTACAATTTAATTTATTCATTCTGTATGTCTTGATACATGTATATTTGACATGTAAAAGAACTTGAACTTGATAAAATAACCATTTTTTAATATATAATATGAAACGACTACACCATGAAATATCCTTTTTTTCTTCTAGTTTTTCTTGTTACTTTAACTGTTATTTTGATTTTGTTAGCTCCAACAGGCACGGACGATATATAGACCTTTAGGAAATGTCAGGAAATGGTTCTGAACCAAGCTTTCTACACCCAGTGGACGCTTGTTTAACATAAATGAATAAACCAACAAAATGTGTCGAAAAGATGAGGACACATGGACAGAAAGAAAACGGGGATGTGGGAGTTTTTCTAAGCAGTGTCGGAACAGAAAAACAAGAGATTGAATGTTGTTGTCGAGGGTTTGGACTCGTTGAAGTAAAGTGCCGTATTTTCCGCACTATAAGGCGCACTTAAAAGCCTTTTTTTCAATTTCTCCAAAAAATGACAGTGTGCCATATAATCCGGAGCGCATATGATCATTACCTGGTGGGTGATTTTTTACAAACACTTTCATGACTCTGCGCCGACTGAGCCGACATGCCGTGGGCGGAATCACATCATAAATGTCAAAAATCATTAATGACGCACGTCACATCATCGCGGACAGCTGTGGAGTAAGATTACTGCGACCGGTTTGAGCGAGTATGTCTTGGTTGTTGTAAACCCAAATTCACTCTGCTGCACGCTCAACCTTTCATACACGTGCGTTCAACATGTCATACACGCGCGATCTAGCCGTCATACACGCGCTCAACTTCACTGCTGCTCGCTAAACATTTGTCTGCTCGCAACAACAGTCTCACGCGCTGCTGCTTGAAGCCTTTTAAACATTATTTGAACATCGTTACCATGGGATTGAACGGAGTTGTCAAAACACTAAATAAAGTTTGACTTTATCTGACTGTTTTGTTGACATTCACTTTAGTAAGTAAGTAAGTAAGTAATATTTATTTATATAGCGCTTTTCCAGACCAGGGTCACAAAGCAATATTCAATAAAGTATATACTTTAAAGATCAAGATAATACTGAGAACAACACAGGAGTTCTGGAAAATCAAGGAAAAGCCTGAACAAATAAAAACGTCTTAAGATGTTTCTTAAAGGAGTCAGTAGATCCATCAAGCGCAAAGAGAGAGGAAGATCGTTCCAAAGCTTAGGAGCAACAGCCTGAAAAGATTTCTCTCCTCTGGTCCTGAGCCGTGTGCGAGGAACCATGAGTAGATTTTGATCCACAGACCTCAGAGCCAGAGCTGGGGTGTAAGGCTGGATCAGATCAGTGATGTAAGGAGGAGCCTGACCATGAATAGATCTGAAAGTAAGAACCAGAATTTTAAAGTTGATCCTGAAAGAAACTGGAAGCCAGTGAAGAGTTTAAAGGATCGGAGAAATGTGAGTTCTTCTACTAGAGCGGGTTAGAATTCTCGCTGCAGAGTTCTGAATCAACTGCAGGCGAGACAGATCCTTCTTGTTAAGACATGAAAACAAACTGTTACAATAGTCCAGACGAGAAGAAACAAACGCATGGATTACAAGCTCCAGATCATGTTCCGACAACATTTTCCTAAGTTTGGAGATTTTTCTCAGTTGAAGGAAACAGTTTCTGGTCAGTTTTCTGCAGTGTTGAACAAGAGCCATGTCTTTATCAAATACAACACCCAGGTTTCTCAGGCTCAGTTTGACAGACTGACCTAAGTCACCCAAGTACTGACTCAACCCTGGAATCTTATCATCAGGAGCAATCACCAGAGTTTCAGTTTTGTCCACATTTAGCTGCAACGCATTTTCACTCAGCCATTGTTTGATTTCTAGCAAACAATTGACTAAGCTGTTCAGCCTTTGGGGCTCAGTTGGGTCAAAAGAGCAGTAGAGCTGGATGTCACTTTAGCACAGTTTCTCCAGTGGATGCATAATTAAACTTCAGTCAAAAGTTTGACTGTATCTTTTATTCTATGCACTTTATAATCCGGTGCAAACTATTTATGAACACACTTCTTAAATAGGCCATTCATTGAAGGTGCGCCTTATAATCGGGTGCGCCTAATAGTGTGGAAAATACGGTAAGTAGTAAAGAAGTAAAGACAACGGAGCCGTGGAGATGAAACTGAACCATGTGTGTGAAGCCTCACGTTGTGAAATTTCTTATTCGCCTTTTAGTTGTTTGATTCCTGGGATGGTCTGCAGAGCCCATACGAGGTGGAGAGACGGGGATGGATAGTGGCTTGGAAGTCAAAAGTAGGGATGTAAGAGATTAAAAGCGGGAAAGCGACGGATGATGTACGGCGAAATTCCTGATTCATCGAAGGAGGACGCGTGATCATGGGATGTGAAATGGGCCAAGAAAGGGTAGAGAAGGGAAAAAAGATGAATGGCCTTCGTGTGGTTGGATATCGATAATAAACTGCAGAGAGCTGCTGGTGGAAATATCAAACCGTTCCTTTGGTGCTGCTGATGTATGAGTCCACTATTATATTATTAGAACCTCTTCATTAACTCTCACTTTGTCTTTCTCCTCTATCCTCTCCTCCATCCCACCATTTACATTCTCCTCTTTGTCCGCTACATCCCATTCGTCTTTCTTCCTCCATGTTATTATCCGTCTGTTTCAGGGCGGGTGAATGATGGCTGGCAGCGCCGCAGTCATAAATTATACGTCTTCACGTTGCCATTTAGCCCCGATGCCCCTTTTTTCTCTCCCGTCACTCACACTTTTTAATGTAAGAGAAGATCAGCTTCTTTTTTTTTTCGCTTCTTAAAAGAAGACATGAATTATGTTTATGTTTAAAGTGCAGATTCCAACCCAGTGATGTTCTTTTTTAAATGTCTCTATAACCTTTGAAACAGGAGAATGTTTAGAACTGCAGTAAAAACAAACATGAACGGATGGAACCTCGGAAACCAAATTGACTTGCTTTGACTTTTTAAAAAGATTAAAAAAGACAATTTTTCGATTCATCATCATCCGATTAATGATACAAAAGTAAAGGTTTGATTAAGCAGACATAGTAAGTAAGTAAGTAAGTAATATTTATTTATATAGCGCTTTTCAAGACCAGGGTCACAAAGCGCTTAAACAATCAAAACAATACTCAAAAAAGTATATACTTTAAAGATCAAGATAATACTGAGAACAACACAGGAGTTCCAGAAAATCAAGGAAAAGCCTGAACAAATAGAAACGTCTTAAGATGTTTCTTAAAGGAGTCAGTAGATCCATCAAGCGCATGTTAGCATTAGCTCAATTAGCATTGGACTGGCTAACCTACATGGACGTTAGCGTCAGAAACGGCGGGAAATGCTTATTTTTAATTAGTTAATAATATAAATAATCATGAATTTTCTTGAAAATTCAATTTCAACTTTTTTCCTGAGATTCGAAAATGTATTTAAAAACTTAAAAACATGACATAAACACACAGTCATAGTCTTGGTATCTTTACTTCTATTTCCACAACCAGTTAAACATATTGCGGGTGTTTGAGCCTGTCCCAGCTACTTAGGGGAAGAGGCAAGCGACACCCAGAACAAATGGCTAGCCTATCGCAGGACACACAGACACACACAACCATGCATACACACACTTATGGACAATTTGGGTCTTAAGAGAAAAGTGTACGTTTTTGAACAGTGGGAGGAAACCGGTGTACCCGAAGAAACAACATTTTTTCAACTATTATTATAATAATAATTACAGTTTTTTTCTATTCGTCTGATTAGTGACAATTTAATCAAACATTGAGAAAAATTCTAGTTGAAATATTACATTTTACTAGGCAGGGCAAGCATAGCTACAATATTCTTCTTCCGTCCATTTCATATAATCTGTTTAAATTATATATATATTTTTGTTTTGTTTGTTTCATTCATGTACGGAAAATATGTACTTTTCAAACAATTCTTCTTTCATGTCATATTTTGTATAATAAATGGACTAAATTTAAAAATCTTAAATAATATAATAAAAATAATAAAATAATATAAAATAATGAATAAATATAGAATAAGATAAAGATAATAAAAAAAGAAGTTAATTTAATCTAAAATGTAGAGCGTGATGAAGCTTCATGAAGCAGTGACATCATTTTTAGAGCCCACTAGATGGCGTACTCTGCTCTATTTTCCTTTGTTTTGTAGTGTTCTAAAGAAACATTGGATATATTTTTTTAAACTGATGGCGCCACCTACTGATCTCTAAACAATTGTTTTTTTGTCACATTTCCCATTGAAGTAAAAAACGTACAAATATCCAGTTGAATGTCAAAGTCATGTGACCAAAGACGGGATATAAAAAAAATGTTATTAAAGGGCGACAAAAGGGGTGAAGAGCAATATGGTGGTGGTGAGTTACACGGGTCAAAGGTCGTTCCATCTCTGCTTTATCACCAGCTACATTTGCGAGGTGAGGTTCAAACCCTTCATGCCTTTATTAGAGCTCTTTGCTTAGCTGGTATAAAATTGAAAAAAAAAAACTGTGAGAAGGAAAAAACAATATTTAGTTCTCGTTCTTATCCTTCATTATCAACTATAAAGAATATATTTTTTGTATTTTTACATCGACAAAGACACAGAACATACAACTAAACCTTTATAGTTAGTTAAGTAAACTTTCCTTGTGAACTAGTTCAAAGTTCAGTTCACCAATTTTTAAATGAACTAGTTCAGCACATTGTCATCCATCCATCCATCCATCTATCCATCCATCCATCCATCCATCCATCCATCCATCCAGCTATCATCCATCTATCATGCATCCATCCATCCATCCATCTATCATCCATCCATCCATCCATCTATCATGCATCCATCCATCCATCCATGCATCCATCCATCCAGCTATCATCCAGCTATCATCCATCTATCATCCATCCATCCATCCATCCATCCATCCATCCATCCATCCATCCATCCATCCATCCATCCATCCATCCATCCATCCATCCATCCATCCATCCATCCATCCATCCAGCTATCATGCATCCATCCATCCATCTATCATCCATCCATCCATCCATCCAGCTATCATGCATCCATCCATCCATCTATCATCCATCCATCCATCCATCCATCCATCCATCCATCCATCCATCATGCATCCATCCATCCATCCACCCATCCATCCACCCATCTATCATCCATGTATCCATCCATCCATCCATCCATCCATCCATCCATCCATCCATCCATCCACCCATCATCCATCCATCCATCCATCCATCCATCCATCCATCCATCCATCCATCCATCCATCTATCCATCCATCCATCCACCCATCTATCATCCATGTATCCATCCATCTATCCATCCATCTATCCATCCATCCATCTATCATCCATCCATCTATCCATCCATCCATCCATCCATCCATCCACCCATCCATCCATCCATCCATCCATCTAGACCATGTATCTATCTATCTATCTATCTGAAATATCATTTCACAAAATATATATTTTCATCTGTTTTATCATAAAATAAAATATATAATACATATTTCATCATCGGGAAAAACGTATCGTCGGTGTAATAAAAATAACGCGGGAAGTTTCCGTGATGTCATGGGATACACTTTAATATAGAATGAATGATAGATGAATAAAACACAATAAAGCAAGTGACTCTTGAGTTCACGGTCATCTGATTTGGAACCATAAAGAAGCAGGTTTTACATCGGGGAGGAATATCTGTCAATTCAGGCGACAGCAGAAGATGATGCTTGACTGCTTTCTGGCAAAAACACTCTTAGAACATTCCTTTTCGGCGGCTCCTTTTCGCTGACTCATCAG